>NC_090784.1:17985000-18285000 GCF_040054535.1 Antennarius striatus
CACCAATATGCATATGCCTTCACACAGTCAAGAAGATGAATGCATGCAGCAAACAGCTAAATCTCCTATTGGGATGAATATTCCCTCTCTTTCCCTTCTTTGCATACACACAGAGTGAGTCAGGGCGTGTGTGTATTTTTGCTTTTATGTGTTTCACAGTGGTGCCAGCATGCAGAGTGACTTACAGCAGGGTGCAGAATGAAAGCGATCTAGGGGGGCTGGAAGCAGTTTTTTTTGTGCCCAGCTTAGACAAGACTAGCTCTGCTCGGCCTCCTCGGTGCTTCAGCTCCCTGCAGACTAACACCCGGTTGCTACAAGGACTCAGCCGTGTACTACTACAAGAGTCGAGCGCACACAGCAGCCAGACACACAGTTCTCACAGATTAAACACGGAAATAACTTGACACTGTTTGCTCTCCATTTCAGCCTGACCGTGTCTATTTCCCTGACTGCTTCTGTCTTTTACTACCAGGTCATATCGGATTCCTTTCTTTCTGTCTTTCTCTCCCCTGCATACGTAGAAGATGTAAAAATCATCACTCGGCTACAAAGGTCTTGCATCAAATTATTATACATTTTATGCATGTAATATCACAAGTAAAAGTATTAATTACTCAAAGGAAGACCCTTCAAGAGAATTAAATTTCATATCAAGAGCATAACCTCTTGATATGTACAAAAAAGGGTACAAAAAAAACCATGCCTTATCAATTATTAAAATAATCAGTAAAAAACGAAAGTCATTAAAATGTTGAATAATAGGCTTTAAACTCGCAAAGAGCAACAAGAAAGTGAATCTTTAGGGAAGTTTGAAGTTCAGTTCATTGAAATGGTGAATATTTCATATATTGTGCTCATGTTGGATATTGGCTTAAGTACTTGAATCATCAGTGGCAGAGAAAGAATAGATGTGAGGCACTTGAAATAAAAGCCTTAGAGATAAGTACAAATGTTGTCATTGGTGATAGGGTGTAACATTCTGTAATAAAGAGAGATTAACTGCTAAAATAATCATGGGCAGCCAGACAGCACAGAATGTACCCAATATATTTTATAACCTACGCCAAGGAGATAATGTTTTCGCTGGCATTGGTTTGTACGTCTCTCTGGATTACTCAAAAAGTTAGGGAAGGATTTTGATTACGTTTTTGGGAGAGGACATTAGATTTCTTTGGTGACCCACAACATCAGGAAGGATTTATAGGAGGATTTGTGACACTTAGAAGAGTTTTACTTCTAACTTTGTGGATAACGCCTACAACACAAAAATTAAACAAGGTGCTCAAAAGATCTGGTGCTGTTCTGGATTTAGTGATGTTTGATGAATGTTTAATCCTATAGAAATTAGCGGCTATAAGGCACTGTGGTGCAGTGGGTGTTGCCTCACAGCAAGAAGGTTCTGGGTTTGTTTCCTCTCTGTGTGGAGTTTGTATGTTCTCCCCGTGTCTGCGTTGGGTCTCTCAGGGTTCTCCAGCTTCCCACCTCCAAAAGCATGCAATTTAGTTGAATTGGTCTCACCAAATTGTCCCTAGGTGTGAGCATGAACATGCATAGCTGTTTGTCTTTTTTTGTGGCCCTGTGGTGAGCTGGCATCTCATCTGGGGTGTACCCCACCTTTCATCTGTATCTAGCTGAGATAGGCTGCAGCAGACCTGTGGCCGACAATGCAGTGAAGCGGTTGTAGTCAAGACAACTGAGATTATCTTGTCTTCAAGAAGACGGATGGATATTTTTTAAATACTCCTCAACCTATGAATAAAATTGATTCCAAGAGGCTTCGTAAGCTGAATTGTTTATAAGTCATTATTTATTAAATTTCAATCTATATTTGCCATTTGGGGTCATTTAATTTCCATTACGACTCTAAATATGAAAGTACTATTCCCTAAGACTTACCAGAAATAATTACAGGACATAAAAACAACACATAAACAAAGTAAAACTGCAGTACTGTAATGTAATGAATTTTATCTTCAGGGGTGTAGGGGTTAATCCAAGCTTTAAGCCACTGAGGTATTCCACCACACCTATTTAAATGATGTACTGATGCACTTGTAATCAAAAGTTCAAAATGCCACTTTATGTTTGATTTCCAGTTAACTCAATCATTAGTGAACATCAAATAGCAAAACATTCTGAGTTCTGCGTTCAGCGGTTAATGCTTCCGGGCAGAAACCTAACCTAGCCAATATTGGTTCGTTCATCATTTGGGGCCTACAGGAGAACAACCCCATCAATTAATAAAAAAAATATAAAATGACAGGCAGGTTGTGACAGAGTTTTCTTACAGGTAGTCTGTAATCTACATTGCTGGCTCTAACTTTCAACCTGACCTGAATCGTTGGCACTCTCGATGTTCACGAGCGTCCCCACGCTCATAAATGCATTGTGGGTTGGTTCTCTTCTCAAACGTTTGCAGAGATGTGGATTATAGAAGGACAAATTTTTGCAGATGGCGTGTTGACAGGAAAGCCGAAAAAGACCACATGAAATCCAACATCAGCGCAAATTGTTCACTTAGTCTGAGATTTGCAGAGTTATTTTGACATGATGTGAAATCTTAATCAATGGGGCGTTAATGTTACGCTGCTACACTTGCGGCAGAAAGGGGAAGTACAGCAGTCGGACATGGTGGCGAGTGGTTGTTTGTATCTATGAATGTTCGTAAATCGGATGTTTGTATCTTGAGTACTAGCTGTATCTTCAAGTGTTACTGAGCTAGATCCAGAGGAATAACAACACTGAAATGTCATTTTAACCAGATCCATAACAATGTGAGTACAAATTCTGGTTAAGGACGTCATAATAAGGAGTCATATTATGAAACTATGTTCTTTAGGTGTGTAATGGGGAAAATTGAGTTTTAGTTATTTGTTTATTCACCTATCAATTTATTTATTGATTTTAGACTTGATGAACAATTCAACAGCATTGCATTCTGCTTGATGCGTTTTTCAGAGTTTATTCCATAGTGGTGCTTCCAGAACGTGTGCTAATCATTCTGTACAGTATGAAGTTCACTTTTTTTTTGTTGACTGCAACGTAACTAGTTGTCAAAAAAAAGGTAGTGGATAAAAACTGCAATATCATACAGGAGGACAGTGTTTGTCTTCTAAATGCACTGCCTTGCTGTCCTTTTCACTCTATCCTGCCCTGCATCTCCACTTCTACAGAAACACTTTCCAATCTCTTCTCTCTGTATTCAATTTTGTACTTTTACTATCCCATCATGCCCAGCCTATTCCCTCTGCCTATTTTTTTCTTTCAATTTCATTCAACTTCTACTCCCCCCTTCTTATCCCTCCGCCCCCTCTTTGGACTATAGATACTACAATCTTCCCTTTCTAATGCTGTCAATAGCTTTCAATAACAATGAAATAGCACTGGGTCCATCCCATCATTGATTAAGGCACGGCCTCAGTTAGGATCTTTTTCATCATTACAACAATCTGCTTCTTGGTAATAGCCAATCAGACGGCTCCTGTGAAATGCAGCGCTGCCATGATAGGTTCCCTATTGTTTTGATTGACCGCACCTGAGGGCTCGCCACTTTGGCTGAGCTCGATCAATACGCCATTACTCTTCCGCAAGGTAAGCGCACACACCCGTTTATGTCCTGGAATAAACACACAGGTTTGGGATGCCTCACATACGCTTAGGTGAAGATTTAATTAACAAAGCTAATGCTGGTGTGGTGGAACAACAGCAGCAGACAAAAAAATGGAGTAGTCTGCAGCACGAAACACAGCAGTTTGACAGCAGTGGGCCTTTGTGATATCACTCTGATGTTAAGAATAATCAGCTGCTGCATCGCGGGTTTCTGTTGTACATGTAGGCCATTATACACACACGCACACACACATACACACACGGCAACAACATAGAAGACATTATTCTATCTTGTGTGAACACATACAGCCCTGCCTCTGCTCCACGCAGAGGTCCAGTAACAATAATGAGATGAAAACAGCCAACTTCACAGTATAGCACATGCTGTTAATGTTGGAAAATGTCACATGCCTGTGCACACATTTCCCCCCTGATGACACACCAATCAATGGATTGTGAGCTAGGTTGAACATGACAGAAAGAAAATGGGCATCAGCAAAGAGATAGAAGGAATAGAAACTGAAAAAAAAAAAAAACCTCCATATACGAGATGAGAGATTTAAATGTTTTAGATTTTATGAGCTTCAGACATCAAAGTTCTCAAAGGGAAATGACTGTAAAACAAAAGGAATCCGGATGTAAGTCAAAGGAATGTTTATTCAACCCAAGCCGCCCATGCACTTGTCAAGGTCAAAGGTCAGCTTCCCCCAGCTCCTCCAGCTTTCACTTGTTTCAGCCACAAGGGTCAATTGAGGGCTGTGAACCGATCCTCTCATCTGTCTTTCATGCCTGTGTCAGACTCACAGCAGCTCACATGATGATGTCAACAGCCCCCACCACCATCATCAACAACAACCCTCCCCCAGCAACAGCGCCTGTTCATCAAGCAACACATCTTCTCCTCACCTCTGTTTCCACCCATCCCTTCATCTCTCCATCTTTTCACATCCTCCCTTGGCAGGTTGTCAGTTAGGAGTCGGCTTTGTCATCCTTGAGAATGCTGCAAAGCCCAGCTGAGTTTAGCTTTGTATGCTTTTTTTTGTTCGCGTGTGCCTTTTAGAGGTGGGGGTGAGGGTTATGTTATGGAAAACTTCAAAAAGTGTGTGCAGGCGTGGGAGCTTGTTTTGCTGAATGGTTGCCGTTGCAGACAACGTGGTTGTCTTTATACTTGTGTGTCTCTCTGTTTGTGTGTATTTAACCTTTGTAGAATGTAGGGTGTCTTTTGTTTATACATATGCGCGTGTGTTTGTATATCGTAGATGTGTACATAAAGCGATGTGTGAGCCTACTGCTGTGATGCTGCCTTTGAACTGCTAGAGACATGAGCTATGTTCAAGGCTGAATCCCATAGATGTTCTGTAGGAGGCTTTAACAGGGATGTGTATTTGTATTTTATCAGACAGGCTGTATCCATGGAGCCGCGCTTACGTCTGCATTACCACAGTGAACATCTGCTTAGAAATATAATGTCAAATCACAGATGCTTTTGCTCCATAGAAATGCAGCAAAGCAAGTGGAAGATAAGCTGTGTGTCCCCCGTCTCCTACAGGTGGTGGTACAGGCAGCCAGCAGACCGTTCTCCATGAGGAGCAGTAGAAGATGCCGGCTCTGCCAGCACTGCTGCTGTCAATACACTTCCTCTCCTTCCTGCTAGTCACCATGCCGCCACGCTCCCTCAGTCAAGCCCCCTTGCTCTCATCTGTCCGCATGGGTATGTAGTCGACCACCCTACCATCATATACTACCACTTTGTCCACAAGTTTTTCTAAAAATCCTACATGTTTTGGGCTTCTTTGGTGCCTCTGAGAATTAAATGTTGAAAAAATAAACATCGTGAGAGGGTTTGGCAGATGCAATCTGAAAAGAGTTATGTAGATCTTTATAATTTATAATTTACTCTGTAAATATGAATAAAACAGAATGTGATAATTTCATAATCCTTTTGATGTTAAATTCAATGCCAAACAGTACAAAGATAATACGTCAAGTTATGTAACTCATCATCGTCATTGAAGTTTTTTTCATATGTATATGAATAATCTAGATTTATGTCAGCAGCACCTCTCAAAAAGTGTTGTTATGGGGTGTAGTAGTGCCCAAAGCTCAGGTAACTTAAACGTTTGTGAAGACACTGTGAATACTCACAAGCCTGCCATCCATAGGAGGTTCTGCTAACGGATGTCCCTGCTTAGAAAGCCGGGACATATGCATTCCCTGTTAAAAAAAGAACAATCTCTTCTAAAAAGTGAAAATGTGATCCAGAATCGGCATCCATACACACTTTCACTTTAAAATTTAATCAATGTTTTCATTGCCCAGATATTTTAAAAATGTAATTTCATTCAGTTGGCAGCGTTTTAAGCGTCTCAAAGCCAAACAAATAAAATTAAATAAATGAAAAAAAACGACAACAACAACTATCTGGCCGATTACAAAACCTTCTCCAACTCCCTTTGGCAAAGGTAGTAACTAGAGACAAACCACTGATTAAGATGAGTTATATTAAATACTCATATCCCAAATGCCACACAATTCGTTTCATTTGTGTTAATAAACAAGGCCGAATCTATTCATTCCTTCAACAATTGGTGATTGCGCACCCATTGTCAGCTTCCATCTCACTGCCGTCCATTTTCTCCTCTGCCACTCCAGCGGCAATCCTGGATGATCAGTCGGTGTGTGGGCGTGGGGAGCGGCTGGCGTTGGCCCTGGCCAGGGAGAACATCAACAGCATCATGGAGGGGCCGGCCCGGGCCCGGGTGGAGGTGGACATATACGAGCTGCAGAAAGACTCCCAGTATGACACTACAGACACTAGTGAGTGCACACCCAAGAAGATGAGTGGAATAGACTCCACCACTCATCATAGGGTGATAAAGTACAGCTAAATCCATTAATGTCCCACTGAATAATCAGCACTGGCAAAAAGAAGCCACTAAAAATACCAGTAGATGCAATTAATAATATGGAGTATTAATATTTATAGTGGCCGGTGCATTGAAGATCAGTTGTCTACCCCTGGTTTTATTGAAGTAAAGGACATCATTCAGAGATTGCAAGTCTCTTCCAAAGATGATCATTATATGTATCACCTGTATTGAGATTCCTATGCTGTTAACATATGTAGACTTTGGGCAATCCCTAAAGTCGGGCACAGGGAAGCAGCTGTTCCCGCTGATTTTCATTCCAAAATATGGTCACCTGTCCCCTTACTTGATGACTATCAATAATAGAAGTTTCATGAAAAATTTTCCTTAACTTTTGAATTAAATGGCTGCCCTTAGGGGTTTCACGACGTTAAAGAAAGTGAGAAAAAATTGGTGTCCAAGGACACAGATGCCCCAGCTACTGGAAAAACTCAATTTGCGCTAATGCAGATAGACTACAACCTCTATCATAGCAAAATGATAGCAGATTGACATGAAAATGACCTCAGATAAAATGTGTCTGAAAATGTAAAATTAAGCAAATTGAAGAAACCGGTTATTTGACGCACACCCACAAAACGTGTGTGTAATTTTTCTGAATTCCATCCAGCAGAATGACAGTAAGAGCTGATAGACCCGAATCCTGGCACATTGGTACATATGGATGGATAAAAAAAGAGTAGCTCACAACCCTTCAACCAAATTTCATCAAAATCTGTTTGGTAGGTTATATATAATAAATGTAAATGATGAAAAATGCCCTGTGGTAATTCTGTTCGTCCATCCAGATCCACAAAGTCAAGGATTTCTTCCACATGTCCAGCCCTCTGACCCAGTTGCATGAAAACCCAGTTAACGGTCAAACAAGCAAATAACAAATGAACCAAAAAAATAGGACAAAGATAATCCCAAAATTCTTTACTTTAATTCTATGGGCATGTAATAAAAACTGCCTTTTGGTAACCACCAATTTCATGTAATTAGGAACCAGTAAAGCCTTCTGCTGATTAGTTTACATGTCATTGGAGACTGGTAATGGGCCAGTAAGTCTGTCTCATTAAAATTAGTGGAGCAGTGCCTTCCAGTAACAGCTTGCACTGTCTTCTTTGTAGGGTAAAAACAAATAATCAAATACTAATAGAGACCAACAGTGCAGGTCAACAGAAAGCAGCATCAGGCCACAGAGCTGCTGTGTGGATTTGTATCGATAACCAGTGTTTAAACTACATATTTGGAGCCCATAAAGCAAAAAAAAAAAAAAAAGAAGAAGAAAATCTGGGAGTCAGTGAGGAGACAGAGACTCCCTGCTCCTATTCTAATAGGTCACTGACTCTGCCACAAGCTACAGGCAAAACATCTATGTGTGCTTGAGAAGGGTTTGTATATGCATGCTTGAGTTGCATGCATGTGTGTTTGTGTACATGCGTGTGTGTGTGTCCTTGACCGATGGGCAGGAGACTCTGTCAGTCTTGTTTGCTCACAGCAATTTTAGGACTCTAGATCAGAAAGCTCATCATCTTACAGCTACGGCTGTCTGAGCCACACTAGCATGCATCCATTCATATATGCGTGCACAAACCAGGGCACGCATCCATTACTGCAGACACAGATATACACAAGTCACAGTGTGAGCAGATGCCTATACACACACACACACACACACACACACACACACACACACACACACACACACACACACACACACACACACACACTAACACACGGACAAACTCAGTGTAGCTGGAACTGTAGGGGAGAACTAATTGGGATAGATTAAAATACAGACCAAATACACCAGCATGAGCAGCTTTATGACGACCATAACACCACACCATTTAGTCGTCAGACTATTTCCTGATGTATGTGTGACAGCATTAATCAGGTACGTAGAGAGAAAATGTCACAATGCAACAGCATGTAATTATCCCTGTATTTAAAAGGATGAAGCACCTGAATATACTGTATAATATAATATTATTTCTCTTTGTCATTCACAAGTGTCTCAGCTTCAAGGCTGGTCAGTCAGTCATTAGATCCAACATCCACAGCATTAAGGGAGAAAGAGAGAGAGCTGTCGGTACAACACAAAACTCTTTTTGCAGTGAACTCTCTCTCCTTGACTGTTCCCTGAATGGCTCTAGCGCTCTCTCCCTCCTGCCACTGCACTCAAACCAAACCATACTGCCACATTGGTTTATTCATAACAGTTAAAAAATGAAAAAAGACATTTTGACCTTTGCTGATCTTTGTAAGGTTTCAAATAAGGAAACAATACTTGAGTATAACCTTTTTATGCATTCATAAAAGATGGTAAATAAAAACGGAGAAGTCAAAAATCAAAACAAAATCAAAAATAGAATATAGGTAAACAAAAAGCGCTGTAAGTCTTTTAAATGGATTTTTTTTTCTCAGTGTTGACATAAATTTATCAGGAGTAATGTCCCTGGTACTTTTTTATAATAGAGAGATGTGTGTGCATTACTGTTACTCTGCTAAAAAGGTAATTAACCTGGGATTTCTTAATTGTCCAAAACAATGTATAGGTTAGTTTTCACAGTGTTATAAATGTTCTCACGTTCCTCTAACTGTAGTTCCTACAGTATGTCAACTCTGTGATGCCATCAAAGCAGAAGGAATTTGTGTGTCTGTAGGCGGTGTTTATTTTTTCCTTTTATCCCCTCAGTGTGTCAGATTCTACCCAAAGGCGTCGTCTCTGTGATAGGACCCGCCTCCAGCCCCGCCTCTGGCTCGACTGTCAGTCACATATGTGGCGAGAAAGAGGTGAGTGAGGGAGAGTAAACCAGATGCAAGATGGATGGATAGAGAGATAGATGGGTAGATCGGTAAAAAGAAAAGTAACAAATAGAGCAGAAAATAAATGTGATATAATAAAGAATCAAAATTCCATCTTGCATAAACGTGTTCTCCTTCTGTCAGATCCCTCATGTAAAGATTGGGCCAGAAGAAACTCCCCGTTTGCCGTACTTGCGCTTCGCCTCTGTCACTCTGTACCCTAGCAACGAGGACCTGAGCCTGGCCATAGGAGCCATCTTACGCTCATTCAGTTATCCCTCAGCCAGCCTGGTGTGTGCCAAGGCCGAGTGTGAGTACACATACAGCCTGTTGTATCGATGCACAGCATATCATATGTGACTACGTGTCTGTGTTTGTGTTTAGGCGGGTGTGAATTCATCAAGTTTTGTCCTGACAGGTGTAACCACTGACTGTGTGTGTGTGTGTGTGTGTGTGTGTGTGTGTGTGTGTGTGTGTGTGTGTGTGTGTGTGTGTGTGTGTGTGTGTGTGTGCAAATGTCCTCTGTAGGAGTGTTGGAACATTCACACTATTTGCATGGATATGACTGTTTTGCACCTTTGGACATTTATTTTTACAGTCTGGTCGTAAAGTTCTGTCTGTTGTCAGAGGTCAGAACATGGCTCATGCTGCAGCCTTCCTGTTTATTACTCATGCTCCTGCACACTCTCTCAGATCCATCTCAGAGGGTTCTTAAGCCAAAATATTTTTTAGAAATGTTTGTCTCTGAAATGCTCTACAAAACAGGAAGAAGCGAAGGGTGATTTAATTTTTAAGACACTCGGAGAGCATCACAAAGGATTTGGGGCTTAGTCATGAACCCTTTTTATTTTTATTTTGAAAGAGTGCATTATTGATTTTTTTATGCACCATCCTATCAAGAGCCGCAGGATTTAAAAGCAATGGTTAGATGTTGCTATGGTAAACACAAACACAGTTTTTGCGGGTACATGATGGGACACAATATGCGCTGCGAGCATCAGCAAGTTCAGCTATTTCCTGTCTTTTGTTTTATTCCTGAAGGAAACTGTGTTGTTGGGCAGATGTTGACTTCTCACGACAGCTACATTAAATGATGTGAAGCCTGTAAATTCTTATCAAAAAAGGGTAAAAAAATGTTTTTTGACAAACAAAGAAAAGTTTATGAAAATTTGATTAGGTCAATGAGATGCTCTGATTGTCTTCCCAGCAGTTGAGCGGATTTCCTCCTGTTTCTCAACAGTATACTGAATTCCTCGTGGGCTTGTCATCATTGAAAAAAGCTTTGAAATGACATCAGACATATTCTTTCCAGCATTGATGACCAGCTGGTAGCAGAGAGTCTGACAGACCTGATGCATCCCGATCAGGCCAAAAGATCAAGCTTTTAGCAGCAGGCGGGTTGAGGGATGTGTGTGTAATATATTTAACTTGCAGGTGATCCACACTGGGTTTATCACTCTCACTGACACTGACCCACTTGGCTGTACTATCTATTGCCATGGAGCTGGTTGCCATGACTGCAGAATGGGTGCAAACTGCCACTCAGCTTGCAACTTGTTCTACACTTGCTGAATGATCGTGTGTGTGTGTGTGTATGTGTGTGTGTGTGCGAGTTTAATTCCGTGAGCTCATGCTTTTGTCAGTCCATTTCCACGTTATGTATGCATGCTGTGTGTCCGTACATGTATGAGTGGCTTTAAAGTGTGTTCTCATGTGGTGTTTTAGAGCTACTTTATGCAGTGTGTAGTACCAGCATGCATACTGTTGAATTTTTTTGCACCTCTTTGTGGAGTGTTGTGCTCAAGTTAAGTAGATATTCTCTCTTTTTTTGGCAGCGACGCCAGTAATGCGTAAAGACACACATTCCATTGACACTCAACGTGATTAAGCAACAAAATTAGAAGGTGGCCATTTTTAAAAAAAAACAAAACATTGACGGTACAAATGAATCTAATTCCTCCCTCCTCACTCCTCAAGTGGGGGGTCACGGATATCCTGTTCAAACAGAGTAAGTCAGAGATTTTTGGGTCATTTCAGTCGTATCTCTTCTCTCAGTATGCCAGGGTCACTATGTGTTATCCAAGCCTAATTCCATTATGCAGTTTCCATGAGATGGATGGGGTTAAGGACAGGGAGAGGGAGAGACAGCGTATGAGGAAGGGGTGGGGGGGGGGAGGCTGGTGGCGGAAAAGGAACACGATGGATAACGACAGAGAGAGGTAACTGGAGCACGGTGCTGAGGCGAACGGCGTGGAAGGGGTAGAGCTTGTGTTGGAGAGACGGGTTACGTGAAAGCAGGAGAGAGAAGAGAGGAAGCTGTAAAGTGCATTGATTTTTTTCCTCTTTCTCCTCAAACTAATTAAAGCTGTAGCCTGGTTCAGTGATTACCCCACTGCTTACGGAGGCTTTCTCTCGCTGAGGGGCTCTGTGTACTTCCCTTTCTCCTTCCCTCTCCCTCCCTATCCCTTCTGTCCCCTGATGCCTTACCCCGCCACTTATTTACATAGCTAGGAGTGCTTTGCTATGGAATTACAATCAGGAAAGCAGCAGGGTACACATTCTAGTCAGGCTCATTCCGTGAACAATGTCAAGTGAGTCTTGACATACCATTGGTATACTTGTTTTCAAGTGGGATGCACTTGGAGCGGGTGGATCGCCCAAAGTGTTGTACCGCGTTTGTGGATTTCTGTTTCTGTTTGAAGAATTGTTGCTTCCCCAGTTTTTGTCTCTCACATATAAAATATATAAATTTTTCTGTGACAAATAAGTCTGAATGTTCCATTCAGTACCGTTAATATTCATAGGTGTGTTTTGGGGACTGCATCAATGTGATACAAACAGCGGCTCTCACCTTTGCTGAGGGACATATGTCGGCGGACTTTCACTTTTCTATCCAACATACGACTCATTTTAACTTCAGATGCACAGATACACCAATATTTACCTGAGGAGTAGAGTGAGACATGAATTCCCTTTGTAACAGGCCTGGTGATAAAAATTCTCGCTCTGATTTACAGCATGTGTGATACAGGTGGGAGACATATGCCCCGAGAGCAGGAACAACAAGTACATTTCTGCCATTTGTCTAATTTATGCGCAGTAGTTTAATTTGAAATGATTTAACTCTCTCGACACACACATGATCTGTTAATTAATGTTCTGTTCTGCTACACATCCAGAAGGTCGCGCTCACACATTCCGTCTACTGGAACTGAATGAGGTTAAATCGTGAGGTGTAGTGAAATCCAGTTGAACTTATGGAGATTTGCATGATGTTAGAGCCAACCCGTGTGTCAGGAGCACAAACGCTTCGTAAATCAGCCTATGTGGACATATCTTACATCTGATTGGCTCTTTAAATAGCAGGAAAAAGATATCAACTTCAGACCAAATTCTTCAGGTCAATGGTGCAATCACTTCGACTGGCTCAAGAGAACAATGTGCCTGAGCGCATCTCATTTTAAGACCAAGAAGCCCATGCACACACAGACGGGTACATTTTTCTACTTACACATTGTGAGCGCCCGGGATGAAAATGACATCCGCGTCTGTGACAGCTAGCGATGACACTTAGGCTGTACTTTGCGCTGTTTGCTGTCTGTTGTAAGACGGACCCAGTGATTTTTGAGTCTTATCGCGCCAGTGACTTTGTCACGTGTGATTGTACAATTTTAAAGAAGTTAAAATGGTCCAGTCTGAAAGATTCATGCAGAGTTAAGCAATCCATCTGCCTCACTATTCAAGGTGTTCTATAAAAGGCCATATGGTAGAATTATTCACTGCACAAATCAGTTTCCCTTAGCAGTGACGCCCGTGTTCCTCTACTTGACAAAGTTTGTCGACTTTATGTTGAGATATTCTTTTAGGAGCAATATAATGTGGTGCTGAATGTAAAACCTCCCTGATAGAGGTCATAATATATAGACATAGATCCTCCTGGGAGAAACAGTGAATTCATAATGTAACCTCCATCGTAACTTATTTTTCATTTCTGTGGAGACACGGAAAAACCATCAATCATGTGTGTGTATGTTTATATATACTGTATATGTGTATATACTGTGTGTATATATATATATTTATATATATAATATAACCAGATCCTGCAGATCTTACATTTTGGAAGTATTGACTGAACCCACTGAAATAGACATTGATATGCAGCTTGCTTCTGCTTTGACTGCGCCTCAGGCCTGCTCAGATTGGAGGAACTTGTCCGCCGCTTTCTCATCTCTCGGGAGACGCTGTCAATCAGGATGCTAGATGACAACCTGGACCCTACGCCGCTGCTGAAGGAGATCCGTGACGACAAAGTTGCCACCATCATCATTGACGCCAATGCCTCTGTCTCCTATCTCATTCTCAAGAAGGTCAGCTCTCTCTTCCCTAGGAGTGACCGACAAATGAAGGATGTAGCGTCAGTCCATACACACGGCATCACACTGAGATCAGCGCTTTTATTCTGTCAGACAAGATAGACAAGCAAAGCTTAGCATGCTTAATGTATCCGTAAAATAAAATTCTTTAATGCTCCACATTGTGCACATTTGTTGTGTAACCAAATGAATTTTTACCATCAGTGACCTTCAGATATATATTTTTATTCATGTCTGCCAACAGCAATCACTTACATTTGTGAAGTATTTGACAAAAGAACACTTTGCAGGGATGTGGTGCAGATGTAACCCAGGCTTATTCTTATAATGCTGATAGCCAGCACAGTGAGTCATCGCTTGAACGCATATGGTTTATCCTCGCTGAGTACATCAGAGAGGCGGTTCGCCCTCAGCACAATGTCCTAGTGTTAGCCTGATGATGTAAAACTGTGATTAACGTATGCTACCTCTCCCTCCTCCTCTCCTCCCCCATATTTCCCCCCAACTTTGTCCCCCAACTGTCCCCTTTGCTCCATCTCAATAACTCTCCTTCTTTGCTCCGTCGCTCTCCCTCTCAATCAATCTGTCCACATCTTCCCCGACGCTCTGTCTCCACATTCTGCCTCTGACCTCTTCTTTATTCTTCCCTCTTGCCCTGTCTTTGTCTTACAGGCGTCAGAGCTGGGGATGACATCACCGTTTTACAAGTATATCCTCACCACCATGGTAGGAGCTTAACATTTTTTTTTCTTCTGCCCGCCACCTTCTCTACTCTTCTGAGTGTTATTTATTTATTTTTGCTCGTATGCTTTAGATGTCTGGTATATACACTCCTGTGAAAACCCACTTGAGTCATTTTCCATCAAGCTCTCACCGTTTCCCCCCTTTCCCTAGTTGTCTGAATCTTTTTTACCCCTCACATCAGAGATTAGATGTTGACAACTCTCCGTAGCCTCTTCTTTCCCTGCATTCCACAGTCTGTTTAAGATTCAACACAATGTCAACGCCGTCACTCTCCTGACTCTGTCTCTCTCTCTGCTCCTCCTCTACCTCCTTTCCAGGACTTCCCACTGCTGAGACTGGATGACATAGTGGATGAACAGTCCAATATTGTGGGTTTCTCCATGTTTAACACCACACATCCCTTCTATTTGGAGTTCATCAGGAGCCTCAACCTTTCTTGGAGGGAGGGCTGTGACCTAACATACCCCGGGCCTGCGGTCAGTCGGATGGATGAACATGTCCATGAATGCTTTTCTCAGCTTTGTTTATATGAAGCTACTTTATTCCTGACTCTGATTCATGGAGCAGTTAAAAGGACTCAGTTCTTTGGTTTTATTTAATAGATATTGACGTATCCATCTGTGTTTCCTCCCCACTGGTTTACTTCTTTCCTCACATCTCCTCTCTCTTTCCTCGTATTTGCTCTTTTTTTCTTTGCTCTATCCCTATTGACCATTCAATCATGTGTGCTTGTACCTCTCTCCTCCCTTGACTCACTGTCTTTCCTCACTTTTTCTTTCCCTTCCACTCCCTACCGCCCCCCCACCCCCCACCATATCTGTTGTTTGCTCTCCTCCTTCCACAGCTCTCATCAGCGCTGATGTTTGATGCAGTGCATGTAGTGGTGGGGGCAGTGAGGGAACTGAACCGCAGTCAAGAAATCGGTGTGAAGCCGCTCAGCTGCACCTCGCCTCAGATCTGGCAACACGGGACCAGTCTGATGAACTACCTGCGCATGGTAAACGATTCATCCGAAGCTTTAGAGCATGCATTGCAAAGTCTCTTTCTTGAATGCACACTTACACTTGTTCATGAATATGTGATGAAATAACAGCTTTAAATCTAAAGTTAATTAAAATTTGATATTCCTAGGTGTGCATTTATATCCTCATCAGCTCCGTATGTTATCATTGTATGAAAGGTTTCTTTTACTCCCCTGCAGCTAGCAATTATTTCACTATTGACTTATGTGTAAATAGTTCAGGTCAATAAAATGGCTATTAAATGTCACAAATATAACTGCTAGAAATAGTTATTATGAAAACTACACTTTTCAAAAGTCATTGATTACATAATCAGACAATCATTAAAACATAGCGGGATCTTTAATGCAAAAATGAAAATAATTTCCAAATTCTACTTGTTGGTTTTTTTTGCTTTTTTTTTTGGCATGATAGGAAACTAAATCAGTGAGTTTCTAAACTGATCATTCTGACCTGGACTGATAGAAATAGTAATATTTTTCAGTGTTTTTCTTGAACAAAGCAAAAATAATTGGGCAGATTCATCAAAAATGACGGTTTTTGCGGCCCCCTTTTCGATGACCTGTCTTTCCAAGAGTCGTGATGGTTTTACTTTTTAATGATATAAATCAGAAAAAAATCAGAAAGCTTCACTTGAGGATGAATAATGAGCACCAGTTTTCCATTTTTGCTTGAAAGATGATTTAAATAACACCAATTAGAATTATCGATCACTGACTGCAGGGCAGCCACATTCTTTAAGAGACTCATCTCATGTTGCATGTAATGTCTGTCTCTTGTCATCCGTATGTCATCTCTCATCTCCGGTCATCTTTGTCTCTTTCATCGACGACCTGTTGACAAGGGATCCCAAGAACCATCCTTCATTTCTTCCACCCCAACTGCCTGACATCTGCCTTTGTTAGTCAGCATCATGTTGTGCTCCATCTTCAGCGCTGTGCCATTCGTCATGTGTTTCGCTCACTGGAGAGGCACCAGGGTTTTGGGTGAGGCAGAGCCGAGTTGTGCAGTTCGGATTAGGAGTTGGTGACTCTTTTGCTGCTTGTCTCTGATAGTCAGTTTATTCCCGTCAAATTAAGCCTAATCACGACTGCCTTGTCCAGGCTCGGACAATTCCTATGTCATTTTTCATCCTAATCACTGTAGGTTATTCCTATTAGTCATGATAGATAATACTACAAAAATAAAGAAATATTGGTTATGATAGACCTGCTTCCCTTTATTTCTCATTAATTGCATCTATCTAATCATAGCTTCTTATCTTATCTTCTTTTGCTCTCCGTACCTCACTTTGTCTCTGCCTGCCAGGTGGAGTATGATGGTCTGACAGGGCGTGTGGAGTTCAACAGCAAAGGTCAGAGGACCAACTACACCCTACGGATCCTGGAGAAACACAGAGGAGGCCACAAAGAGGTCAGGGGTCACCTGTTACAGAGCGGCTTATATTGCCCGCAGTGTTGGATACAGGTCAATCTTCAGATTTCACGCATTTCGCAGACTCCCTCGGGAGTCCTTAAATATCTTTGTTGTGAAGTTGTTGTGAAGTCTGTGTTTCACCTGACGGCGCTGTAGCGTAACCTGCCATTAGATGCAGGTCATCCAGTGGCTGAAAATATCTGTTGATGGTTATTTTACCTGAAGGCTACTGGAATACATCAGCTGCTCCAACACAGTTCCATTCATTTTGGGTTTTTTTTTTTCTATTCAACTGTAAAGTGCTAACGTAGGCCTCCAGTACAGTCTAGTTTTTTTTCTCGGCGTGTCATGAATGATCTTTGTTTTCTTGGACAAATGATCTTTGTTTTTTTTTTGTCTGCCACAGTTTGACTTGTTTTCTGACCTAAAAGCATCCAAACATTAGTTGATTTATCTCCTTCCCTCGGCTACAAACATACAGCGATGACATAAGTTGGTTGGAATCAGTGGAAACAATTGGCCTCAAGCTCAGTACATGATGTACATTCTGTGCAGGCGGCTCTGCAGCTCTACTCATCTTATAGAAATATAGTGTATAAATTCAAATGAGGCCATAATGGAGTTTATGTTTAGGCAATAAGTGAAGAAAATAGGCAATATTTCTTAGCAATCTCATTCAATTATGTTACCTTGGCATCAGCATTTAGCTAACTTTGCTCAAATAAGCTACTGGTCACAGCAAATCACTATGAGCTGCGGCTGAGTCTGAAGAAAGCAAGAGAGCGTTTCGCTTTGAATTTTTTGCTCTAAACATAAATTGCCTTCCATACATTGTGTCTGTGACTCTGGATCCTGTTGTTTTGTGCTAGTGCAAGCTGTTAAGGGTAGCTGCACGATGTTGGAAATAAAGAGAAAATGCGTTAAGTGTTGTGAACCATTTTGTTGATTTTTTATTTTTTTTTCATCATTCAGACACGGTGAACATTAGCACATAGGTGATGGAAGATGTTCAGTGCATTTTCAAAGCCAGGTTTAAATGAAGCGTATAGTAAGTACACACATCACTGCAGATCCAGACTGAGGGAATTACGTTGCGGTTCACTGACGGGAGGAAATACCTTTTCATCCACCCTTAAAGTGTCTTGCTGTCTTTGCTATACTCTCTTTTATGCCAATTGCCTTCCATGTTAACACTAAATGCCACCTGATAACCTATTTAAATGTGGATGTTAACTCAGGGGGGAGAGCTGGTTTGCGATAATTATCACTTTAACATTAACTGACTCTTGCATGGCAGCATCAACGCCGTTTGAGGACCGCTGCGTTTCACGGAGAAAAGATGACTTAAATGCCAATGGGGGGATAAGATATGGTGTAGAAAAACTATGATTCTTTCTGAAGAAGCATTACATCCCTTTGACCTGTTGAAAGATGTACTGTAATATCTCAAAAAAGAAGTGGCTCTGTGAGCTGTGGTTCCACCCCAGCACGTCGGTTGGGTCATAATCACACACTTAAGCACTTAAGCGACTTTGCTGTCTCCATAAAATGGAAATACGACATGTGAGCTGTTACTTTCTGCAATTTAAAAACAGTATTAGTAAAGGAAATTAGCCTGGCAATGAAACGCCTGATCGTGAATGCTTTCACTTACCTCACCATCTCATCCCAGCTTACTGGTCTGCCTGTAAATAGAACTTTTTCGATACAGGTTACAACTCCGATGAAAGCCATTATACTCTTATACATTATGTAACAGAATGGATACCAACGCACTGCATTCAAATAATTAGCATGCAAAGATACACACAAAATAGGACCAATAGTGTTAATGGACCCACTGAAATAGGACACCAGATGCCACTGGAGTCAGCGCTCAACAGCAACAAAAATAATTGATTTTCTTTCCCCTTTCACTTCTTTGCTAGATCGGTATTTGGTATTCCAACAACACCCTGGCAATGAACTCCACCAGTCTGGATATCAATGTCTCAGAGACCCTGGCAAACAAGACGCTCATTGTCACCACCATACTGGTAAGGTCACCGTTACCTTCTGGACCGCCATGCTGATGAGGTCAGCCTTGTTTTTGTGTCACTAAGCAGGCCGTGTCGCAGCTCATGCTGTGTTGTGGTCTGTCTCTGCTAATTTTGCTGTCACTGCGGCTGTCATAGCAACTGACGGAGCACTTAGTGTGATGAGTTGCTAAATTCAGTTCGCTAAAATCCTGGTCAACAGGCTAGAAGTCGTTTTTTCTGGATTTCTATATGTAATGTTGTATCAGGAAAGCAATAAATCCCTCGTATTATAATGCACCCTCACTGTCACATCTGCTGTATAAAAACACCTGGTTTAATGTATTTGTCTGATTCTACTAGTTTCATTGGCTAAAACGTGTTCACTTGAATGTGCCAGAGTTTTGGCTCCCTCATCCAACATCTGCTATCTCTCTATACAAGTCATTTTTTGTAATGTAAAGGGGTGCCCCTGTATGTAAACTGTAGACTCCCAACATTATAGTAGGGACACAAAAATTACAAAAAAGAAAACTAAACAAAAACTGAACCATCAGATTTTCAAGAGTGATTATGCAGAAGCCAAGATCTTTCAGTTTTAGTCTTTCAGTCCAGTGTTTTGGTCAAGGTCCAAAAAAATAAGAATTGTCCAATTCCAATGAAACAACAAAGTTAATCTATTTATTAGAGTAGATTAGAATGTCCTTACAAGCTCTCTGGCTGTAATTGTAATCTCCAAAATAACTCATTTTGATCTGCAACATTGCTCAAGCTCCCTTTTTATATAGTCATTTCATGTAGAGAGGTACATTTGAAAAAGGGATGCATGCTTCTACAAAATTAGCAATGACAGACTAATAGCATCCCTATGACCAATTCCACTGCCCATTGTCCTTTCATTTAATGTTTTATTATAATTTATTGCTGTTTTTTATTTATGGGACCTTGAGTACCCATAAATAAATGTATTATTTTATACGCGTGTATATTTTATCTTATAAACTCTTGCAAACTACTAAATGATTAAAGATTGATATCTGTGAAGTCAGCAGACATTTAGCTTATTTTAGCACTAAGACAGGACTGCATGTCTTAAATGATAAACTATGAAGAGTTAATTAGAGAAAGAAGAAAGACAGCCTTCACATCTCTGTTTTTGTCTTGATCTTCAATCAGTGTCTCAGCAAATAATATTGATCTGTTACAGCTATTATATAAGTGGCCTATTTGGGTGCACCAAAAACATTTGGGTAGGGTGCCCCAAAACATTTGCCGCTCTTGACGATTCCTTCCTGTATTACGTGGAGCAAATCTATCTTTTTTAACCCTCTTTCTTAACTTTGCGGAAGCTATATTTATCTTGTCCTGGATGTAATAGCTGTGAGAGCAGTGTCGGTTTCCCCGTCACTTTGCCATAAAAGCCCCCCAAATAATGCAAACTAATCCTTTAAAATGTGTTTTTCCAACACTTAAACTCACATGACAAGAAAACATCCTGTAGATAGGGGTCTCTAAAGTTTCTACTGAAACCCTTTGTATTTCCCTCATGTTCAGGAGAACCCATATGTGATGCGCAAGGACAACTATCAGGACTTTCAGGGCAACGACCAATACGAGGGTTTCTGCGTCGACATGCTGAGGGAGCTGGCAGACATCTTGAAATTCTCCTTCAAGATCAAGCTGGTGGATGATGGGCTGTACGGGGCCCCGGAGCCCAACGGCTCCTGGACCGGCATGGTTGGGGAGCTAATCAACAGGGTGAGCACCCGCCGCTATCTCTCTGTGTCATATCACTGAAGAAACACATATTAATGTTTCAACTAGTGTCTCAAACAGAAACTAAAACACACACACACACACTGAATAGCCCAAAACCACAAGTCTAACTTCCCATGACTCAAATTGCCCTCAGAGGGGAGTTATGCTCTTATCTAGGACAAAAGCCGACTTGATAATTCCCCAAAAGAGAGTGGTGGCATCGCCTAAAATTGTCTGCACCATCTCTACCCACAGTAACCCTTTTCCTTCCCAGTCTTTCTCTTCCTGTCTTAGCTGACACTCTGGTTGAAGCAGCCTAATGAGACCCCCCTCTTTGCTTAATTACCATACGGTACACTTCAGTTAGACTGTGGGCCCTGCGTGGGCCCCGCCATACCCTTGTCCCCCCCTCTTTGCCCTCTCTACTGCTTGATCACTCAGCTCTAATTAGCAGCCCATGTTCATCAATTAGCTTTTAATAGAAGAGATGGAGGGGAAGCGAAGCGACCAGAGACCAGCCATCGCTTATACAGGTGGCAAGACCAGCCACCCCGTGCTTACTCGCAATTAGTCTCATTAAGATGGTGGATAATGTGTAAGCATGTCTGCCAGAGATGAAGGAACAGGGTGCGTGTGCGTTTGGTTTCCCACATGGTCAAACAGGAAGTCAAACGTTCTATACAAACAGAACTCCCATCTACCCAGAGCAGCTTCAAACGTCTTCTTTGCCCAGCGATGTCACCGCTTATTGTTTTCCCTTCTCTCTTTCTCCTCCTCCACCGCCTTCATCTTTCTCTCAAACCCGTGACGATCTGTCTGCTCATCTATCTCTGTCAATCCTACAGAAAGCAGATCTTGCCGTGGCAGGTTTCACCATCACATCAGAGCGAGAGAAGGTTATCGACTTCTCTAAGCCTTTCATGACCCTGGGGATCAGCATCTTGTACAGAGTTCAACTGGTGAGGGTGTTATCTGAGGCTGGGGCGATACTCAAAGGATCTTGTGTTGGATTTAATTTGTTTTGTTTGCACTGCTTTTGAAGCGCAGGGTCACACAGAAGACAGGCTATCCTTATTAGACACATCTCAAAGAATCAGAGTGAATACTGCATAAGAGCCGATCTAATCCTTGAAGCTGAGGATTGTTATTATTTAGTATGCTCCATGCTGCGTGGGCTGTGTCCACAGTGAAATTTATAGGTGTAATTTAAATTGCCTGCTGCGCGACTGAGTAACAGTGGCAGCTTTACATTGATAATGAGGCTCTGAGCTAAAGCCAGACGTGCTTCAGCATTTGCCATTGTGAAACAGAGCGTTTATGGATTGTAGCATTAGCGTATCAACGCACTGCAGGTTTACAATACCAGTGCAGTGAAGGACACTGCCCTCCTGTGGTGCAAAGAGGACATTCCTTGACTGGCGTCTTGTTTTTTCAAACATTTTGTCATCCTGTTTTGGTTCTATTTCACGACTTGGCTTCCTCATCCTCTTCTTTTTTTATTCCCAGGGTCGCAAGCCGGGTTACTTCTCCTTCCTCGATCCCTTCTCTCCTGCTGTGTGGCTCTTCATGCTGCTGGCGTACCTGGCCGTCAGCTGCGTGCTGTTTCTGGCTGCAAGGTCCGTGCGTTACATCACACAGTATTGATAGACTGCAGGTGACATCAGTGACAGTTCCCCATTCAGTCACCTGTCACATAAGAAATTCTTTTTTCTTATACAACCTACCGCAGACAGCTTGATAGGGATCGAATGATTAGTGATGACTTGAATGATGTGACAGAAAATGCATCAAAATATGGTAATCTGACATCAAGGTCATGTCGCTGTACCTGCATTTGTCCACCAGGCTGAGCCCCTATGAGTGGTACAACCCTCACCCGTGTCTGCGAGAACGCAGGGACATGTTGGAGAACCAGTACACCCTGGGAAACAGCCTGTGGTTCCCTGTCGGAGGCTTCATGCAGCAGGGATCAGAGATAATGCCCAGGGCCCTGTCTACCAGATGTGTTAGCGGGGTGTGGTGAGTGACACCATCGCTGAGGTTGTGTCATGTGCTGGCCATTTCTTGAGCTTGAATTTTTTTTTTTTAATTATAAAAAATAATGCAACTAAACATTATTTAAATTACTATTTACATGTTTAAATGTATGTTTTGTGTTATTAAACACTTATTGTGATCAATGTACATTCTGTTAAAATTTTGCAATACTACTGCTACATGTTGCAATACAGTAGTAATAAGATTACAACTACTAACCATAATAATAATAACAATAATAATAATAATAACCAAAACAATAATAATCATAAAACTGCATTGAATTAATAGTAAATCCAATGGAGCAGGAGGGCTGTCTTTGCATTAAGTTTAGCAGATACAGAAGAGCATTTAAATCAAATTTAAATAAGTTAAGCCAGCTGCTTGGACAGCATGTGGCACACCAGTCCAGACTCGATTAGCACAAATCTTCCTGCCTTTTAAAGCAATGGCTAACTCATTTCTTCATAAAGACAAGCAGTTTTTTTTTCATGAGGTTGCTGTTTTCTAGCATATCTGCTCTGGGAGATAATGACATTCACATTTTGAATTTTAAGCACAAAGCCAACATCGTTTATAGCCCCTTAGCTCCAACCTTTCAAGCAAACAATACAAAAATATTCACTTCACAGAAATGCCGTGGCAGCTTGATAATTTTCCTGTGGCAACAGAGCGATTGTGAATAAGACGTGCGTAGAAAAAAAATAATTATCACTCAAAGCAAAGGAGATAAAGAGCAGGGGGAGACAGAATGAGCAATTTACACTAGGTTTAGCAAGATATGGCCAAGGGATTATTATTGAGTGCAGTTCCTCTTCAAGAAAGTTTCTCAACGTGAACGAAAGGTCAGAAGAAAGCCACATCTATGAGGTTGTGTGTGTAGATTATTATTAATGGTTAAAAATGAGAAATTTCAGGACAATTTTCCCACACAATTTAGACTGAGCTATTTCTGCCTAACATTTCCTGGTTTATTTGGGCTTTACAGATCAAGAAACAATCAGAAACAACAGGACTAATTTATTTTTCCCTGATAGGTGGGCCTTCACCCTCATCATCATCTCCTCGTACACGGCCAACCTTGCAGCCTTCCTGACTGTGCAGAGAATGGAGGTTCCCATCGAGTCTCCGGACGACTTGGCTGACCAGACCAACATTGAGTACGGCACCATCCACGGCGGGAGCACCATGACGTTCTTCATGGTACGGAGGATTTGTGTGTGTAATATTTGAATGGTATTTGTGGGCATCTGCATTCATTTGAACACACTGAATTGATTGTTGATTTGCTTAAGAATCAATAAATTTCCTGTGCTGCATTCTTTGCACCAAAATTTGCCACCTCTGTGTGTGCATGTGTGATTTAACGCAACGTTTTAGTCGTTACTGCCGTGCCTGGAGTGAGCAATGGTTCTCATGTTTGCAACAATATCACTGAGTTGCTCTGCTCTTTATGGCTGTTTGTGTTTGTGTTAAGTGGCTGACTGCCTGTGTTTACTTATGAGATCGCTCCTGGCATCTGTGTCGGCATCTGTGTTTGTCATAGAAAGATAGAGACAGTGTATGTGAGTGTGTGTCTGCTTCTAGGTGTGTTTGCATGTACGAGTGTGTGTAGGTGAGTGCGTAAAAATCCATTAATTTGTTTTCACTTGTTTGCATGCATGAGCACTGGCTACAAGCCAAAATTGTGACTGTTAGTGTTTGTCCATATTGAGGATAAAAGGCAGAGCGGTTTATGTCTGCGTGTTTAAGCCAGTTTGAATGCTACAGTATATTAATCCACTCAATGCCCAATCCACACACAGTACACAAATACACACATACAATAACACACACACAGACTTTCTTCTCACAGACAATACGCAGCGATTCCTCATGTAATTGTAATTGGACACCTTCAACACTTAATCCCGTTTTGGCGCTTGCCATATTTTGTGAAGTGCAGAACCACCTCCTGCGTGCCAATTTACCTCCATCTGTGTGAAACGATGCATCAGATGCAGCATGAGTACAAAATCTGTAGCCTTGATTTGCATCGCTTTTCTTCTCTCTATTCTTTCCTCTCTATTTTCTCTGTGTATGCCATTGATGCATGACTGTGCTTGTATTTTTTCACATGGTTTTCTTCAATATGTCTGTAGTTGAAAGCAAAAAGGGTTGGGTTTTTTTCCCCCTGCTAAATATTCTCCCCATTGTTTGCAATAACCAAATCCCACTAGAGCAGCTTAAGTAGCTCTCTGCAAGTAATGGTCCCCGACCTTCTTTCTGTTAGCGCCTGAATTTACATCAGGGCTCCATGCCCAAACTCCCACATGTTTGCCGCTGCTGACCCACAGGCGCAAGAAAAGTTAGGTCCAGTAGCAAAAACCCATCGAGAAAAGCCACGGGAGGGCAGGGATGCTGTTCTGATGAAACAAAGCTGAACCATTGTGGGTTTATGGATCATCAATATATCTGGGGGAGGAAGGATGAAGCATATCCTGAAGATAACACCCTGCCTACGGGAAAGCATGATGGTGGTTTGATGTTACTCTGGGACTGCTTTTCTTCACTTGGCACTCCCTTCTGTGAGGAAGATGAAATTTGGGCATCAGTGGACGTTGAATACAATAAAGGCTGGTTTCAGAGGAGCTCCTGCAAGATTCTGTTGTGTCTGTCACAGTTTATAGACTTGGATATTATAGAATATCTCTGCTGGGATTTGAAGATTGAAGTTGCATCATGTAAACCCACAAATATCAAAGAATTGGAAGGTTTTATCCATGAAGCTGGTGTCTGGCTATGAATCATATTTACAACAAGTCATAGGAGCTGAAGGGTCTCTAAAAGATGCATTTCCCATTCTAAAATTCCCTTTCTTGATCCCTTTTATTCCTGCAGAATTCGCGTTACCAGACCTATCAGCGGATGTGGAACTACATGAACTCCAAGCAGCCCAGTGTATTTGTGAAAAGCACAGAGGAGGGTATCGCCCGCGTGGTCAATTCGAAGTACGCCTTCCTGATGGAGAGCACCATGAATGAGTACCACCGCGGCCTCAACTGTAATCTCACACAGATAGGTGGCCTGCTGGACACCAAGGGCTATGGCATTGGCATGCCACTGGGTAATAGCACTACTACTAATGATGTTTTAAGCAAAGAAAAAAATTATAACTACTCTGTAAAAACATGAAATGACCTTTACCTTGCTTTGAAATTCTTCTTTATGAGGTTGAAGTTGAAGAAAAATCCTTACAAATAAGACCCATCTTTATAATGAAAGGGAAAATGAGGACAGCTACAATGTAGGAACATAGAATGTGATCATTAGACCTGTGTAGTACTGATTTATGTGAGATCAAATGAAGAGGAGGGCAGGAGGAAGGGCAAGGACATGGATGTGTGAGATATGTCAGACTAAAGGTGCAGAAAGAGCTGAAGCCAAGTTGATGTACTTCAGCGTGGAGAATAAACGGATCCGAAGAGACGACCCAGAGAAGAGGTCATGAGGCGAACCTGAAAGGAGAAATGTCAAAATGTTTAAAGCCACTTTCAAACAAATGAAACATTAACATTTCCTCATTAACCTCAGGCAGCAGTTAAATTTAATGGAAGTACCAGAAATATTACGATGGACACCTCTGAAGCCCGTAAGATAAATACGCCGCTGTAGCCTGGAGACATCGTCTCCTGTAGGCGTAGCTTCATATTTAAAGGACATAAATGTGAGCGGTAACATCCAACTGGCAGCAACAAAAAACACGTTTTCCTGAAATTCTGAATCGCTCCTTGTTTTCAGTTTGGCAACCATGTGGATATACTTATGGTCACCAGTATTCAGTTGGCACTGCAGAAAGAGCGAACCTGTCTTATTCAGCAGATGGTTGACAGGTTTCAGGAGTCAGGAGCTTAAAATAGAAAATTATTTCCTATTTCCGGTTTAAATCTATTCTTTTCCATTTCTATCATGGCATGAGTTCAATGCTGTCTGACCAGCAGCTGTGCCATTGGCTCTGTGTGGCTGTAATCTCACTCTTTATCTCTCACTAATCCTCGCTTTATTCTCACAGTAAGGTCACTTGTTGCCATTTTGAATCTTCTCCTTTATTCCTTTTCTGATGCTTTCCTTCCTTCATGTTATCCTCTTTTTTTTTTTTTTTTGTTCTGAAATAGTACCCTCTTCTGTTTTGGGCTTCTTTGCTGCCAACCCACTCCAATCGCTTCTTATCCTACTTTACTCTCATTTGCCAGGGTCTCCGTTCAGAGATGAGATCACGCTGGCCATCCTCCAGCTGCAGGAGAATAACAGGCTGGAGATACTGAAGAGGAGGTGGTGGGAGGGAGGCCAATGTCCTAAGGAGGAGGACCACCGTGCCAAGGGTCAGTCGACCACAGCTGTTTGTCTCCTTGGCCCCCTCCTCTCCAATTTGCCCAATAATTGTTTGCTACTCTCCAGCAGTCCAGCCGCTGCTTAACGTCCTACCTAATGTCCTTCTGAAGGGCCCTTAGCACAACAAACCATCCAAATCTTTGTCACAGTTATATATTAATGGAAGTTTTATTAGAAGGAGTGCACCTGTTCGTGTGTGTGTGTGTGTGTGTGTGTGTGTGTGTGTGTGTGTGTGTGTGTGTGTGTGTGTGTGTGTGTGTGTGTGTGTGTGTGTGTGTGTGTGTGTGTGTGTGTGTGTGTGTGTGTGTGTGTGTGTGTGTGTGTTAAAATGTGTCTCTGCTTCCAAGACAATCCAAAAGGCCGTGCTATATATTCCCTGGAAGAAAAACTATTTAGAAAAATGTTTTGTTCAATATTTCAAAAATATTTCATTCCTCTTTTTCAGCGTCTTTGAGCTTCATCTCTTCAAAGTATTTTGATCATTGTCAAGTTAAATAATTCACTCAACCAGTTCATCATGGGCCTTTTTCTTTTTTTCTTTTTTTGTCAGTAGAGGTAACATTTCAGTGATTTATTGTAGTACATGTTTTAGTACACGAGAGAGACTGCTATTTGAAAAGGACTTGCAAAGAATGATAAATACCATTTATCATTCATAAACCACAGATGAACCTTTAGTATTGAGGTACTTGGTAGAGATTTTATCCTAAGGTTATGAAAGGTGATGTTAATCAATCACATAACATGTCTTTCCTTTCTTATTCCTACGTTGGTCCAATCTCACAGTTCATCTTAGAATTTATTGGGGTTTTTTTCTGTTTTGTCTTGATAATAATGTTATTATTGTTGTTGTTGGTGTGCCATTATTTTTATTCAATTATTTGTATTTAATTCATTAATAATCCTGCGTAGGGTCATCTAGAGCCATGGATGATTTGTACCCCTGCTTTAACGGGTCTCCATGTGATCAATATATTTAAAAGTTACGTGAAAATGAAACGTAAAACGCTACCGCTCCCCTTCCTGTGGTCGTCTTTACAGGTCTGGGCATGGAGAACATTGGGGGCATCTTTGTGGTGCTGATCTGTGGCCTCATTATTGCCGTGTTTGTGGCCATCATGGAGTTTGTATGGTCAACACGCCGCTCCGCTGAGTCCGATGAGGTATGCCCCCATACCTGCCCTCGCCGACCCCACAGACACACCCCAGTAGGTTCCCACGAAATTCCGCCAATCCTTCTGATGTTGTTTTGTGTAAATGTGTGTGTGTGTGTGTGTGTGTGTGTGACAACAAGTAGATTCTCAGCTTTCGCTTGCTTATTGTGCTCTAATATTTAAGGTTGAAGGTGTTGACATGCATGTGAGATGAGAGGAATGTTACGTATGTGGTCCTGAACTGCTGTGAATGTCCCAAAATGTATACAGCTAATGGAGAATTTGCTTTCACTTTGCATGTCCTGGTTATTTTGAAATCACTGGCCACTGTTAATGTTCGGTGTTTACCCAGAATGGCCTTTTGTTTGTGAGCTAAATTTGATGGTATGGATAAGCAATATTGAGAAATGGCAATATTTGCTTGCATAAAGAAGTAGTGTGATCTTTTTTTCCCCAGCATTAAATGTCATGATGTGTCTTCTTTTACATGCCTCACATGTATGCTGGTATTCTTCGTTTCCATTTCTTGAATAACTCCCATCATGTGTGTGTCTCACTCTCTATTTGTCTGTCAAACACACACACACACACACACACACACACACACACACACACACACACACACACACACACACACACACATCCTGTCATCAGTGTCTGTTCTCCGACAACGACTACTGTTTCTGTTTATGTGAGCACATGACTTTTATTATGATTTCACCGAGAATGTGTCTTTTTCTTTTTCTTTTTCTGCCGATGCATTTTGTTTGTCATGTGATAAAATAGTCATTATACCGCAATGAAAGTGTGACCGTGTTTGTGTGCGAGTGTGGGGGGGGGGTGCACCTGAGTTTGCGGGCCTGCCTGTCTGTTCATAGTGCATAGTGTCATGATCTAAACAACATTTAGGTGTTTTTTGTGTATGGGTTGTAATAACTCTCTCTGCTTCTTGGATATTCTCCCATCTCTATCCATCTCCACTTCCTCCCCCATCCCCTCTTGATTTCTGCTTTCAAACCGTCCCTCTATTTGTGGATCTGTGTGTCCTCACTTCTCCTGTCATTTGTTAACTTTATGCATTTTTTCTTTCTTGTTCGCAACTTGTTTTTCTTCCCGTTTCGACGTTTCTTTTTCATTTTTCTTGTTTTACTCTCTTCTCTCCAATTTATGTAATGCCTTACTTGTTCTGCTGCCTGCCTACTTCGTGTCTGTGCCCCCTCCCCCTCCTATCTTTTCCTTTTTCCCTTCCGTCTCTTCCTGTCTCCCCCCCCCCCCCCGTTCCCTTTTTTCCTTCAGGTGTCTGTTTGTCAGGAGATGATCACAGAGTTCCGAAACGCCGTCTCTTGTAAGAAGAGCTCCCGTATGCGGCGCCGTCGGCCCCTCAGCAGCGCAGCGGCCCTTCGCCACCCCACGCGCATCGCACTGGGGGCCCCTCGCCCGCTGCGCCTGGTCAGGGAGATGCGCCTAAGCAACGGCAAGCTCTACAGCGGAAGTGGTCCGCTTACAGGGGGGGCTGGGGTTGGAGGAGGTGGAGCAGGGTCTGCTGATCTGGGACCTGGGCCACAGAGACTCCTAGATGATCAGCTAGGGGCCAACACCACCCCACCTCCACCAGCCCCCACCCCGATCATACTCCCCAGCCGCAGCTGCTCTCACGTGCGAATCTGCCAGGAGTGTCGGAGGATCCAGAGCCTGAGATCGGGCAGCAGCTTAGCGTCGACCACCACCAGAATACCACCTTCATCAGCGCCCCTACCCAGGCTACCTCCACCCCCGCCCCCGTCCTCATCCAACACAGACAGTGAGGGCGGAGGGGGGCCCAGCCCAGGGCGTCTGCAGCACAGCCCTCCACCTCATGCCTCGCGAGCCATTCCACCTCCACAGAGCAGCACAGACCTACTGGATGAGCAGGCCTGAGTCCAGGAGCAGGTGAGAGGACGGCCAGAGTGGTGGTGGTGGTGGTTTTAGGGGTGGTGGTGGTGGTGGGGGCGTTCGTGGTGTCACTGACGAACTTTTGTGCTGCTGAGAGAGAGAACACTTCGTTTCCAAAGGTGAAATTTATCGACGTACAAATGAGGGGAGAGGAGGAGAAACAAAAAGTCCACACAGTCGGCTGATGGAGAACGAGACGACTTTTACAAGGTGAATAAACGGGGGAAAACGTTCCTCCAGTTGAGCGTGAGGCCTACAGATAAAGAACTGGCAACAAAGCAAACTGAGATGATTGGATAAACCTGAATTCCACATGACGTGATGATGTCCACTGGATGATTCTTCTGTCTTTACTTCCCATCTCGCCTCACCCATACATCCGTGTGCCGCTGGTTTTCTTCCACAGACACTTTCCTGGAAGCCCATCCATGTCCCACTCTAGTACAGTAACGCCTTGTTGGAGGACAAACTCTATCCGTATGTGATTTAAAACTAAAAGCGACTAAAAGACTTCAGCAAATGATTTCCTGTTGTTTTTAATTTTGTCTTGTTTTGTTACAATTGTTAAAAATGGGAATTAAACAGAAACTATATGTGACAGTATGGTGGATTGTAAAATTCAAAGAAAACTGATTAAAGCTAATCGTGTTTTGTGTCCCTCCCGGCACCCCCAGCAGCTGAAAGCATTTAATAACATGGATATTATTGGGAAGGAGGATGAAACAACTTCCAGACAATGTAAACAGTAGCATTTGGCCTGCCTTTCCTTACACTGCGTGCCTGTGTGTGTGTGTGTATCTGAAACAAATTGTACTTCCTGTAAGTGTGTGTCTTAACTACTCAAAAGCGAGGAGAAACACGTAACCAGCAACAGCAGCTTTCTCCGAATGTGTAATAATCAGACAGCCATGAAAGAAAGAGAGAGAGAAGAAAACTCTTTGAAATGTGAAATTGATGTCAGTCGTTATCCTGGATAAACGCTCTCCAAGCTTTACTTTTTTTTTTTTCTATTTCTTTTTTTTTTTTTAATCTCTTTTCACACGGCATGAAATAGATAGAAAGACCAAGAGAGAGTCCAGATAGACGAGAACCAAAGCTGCTCTCATCTGTTAATTCTGGGCATCTTTTAATGGGTTTGTGAATGTGCCAACTTTAGCTGCAACTTCTTTTCCTTCTTTCTGTCTAACAGACAGACTTGGCCGTTAGCGACAGAGGCTCCTGCCAGAGTAAAAGCCTCAACACATCCCTGTCAATACCGTCTCGAGCTCTAATTACTCCCTTTGCAGTTGGGGACTCGATCACAGGGGAGGGGGTTGAAAACAGACAGACGTGCTAATAAATATATTTAGAAGAAACACACGCTTGTCACTCTGCTAGGAAAATAATCTGGTGTCTCTTAATTGTGATGTTAATGTGTGGAGCAACTATTGATACCACTGCAAGGTTTTTTTTAGTTTTTAAAAAAAAAAATCCACAGCCTTTAATCATAATTGTTTGTATTTGCAAACTTTTATCATATTAATACTAGTGGTTATTCAAAGCATGCCATAGAGATTTCCATCAACGTGGGATTAAAACTGAGATGCACAAACTGGTTTTATTGATCAGATCACAAGGCAGTGGCCATGGAAGTAGAGCGGACCGTCTGAGAAGGTCAATCTCTCGACCTTCCACTCTGGCTGCGTGTCTCGCCTGAAAGTAATCACTAATCGCTCCTGATCAATGGCTTCTTGTTTTGCCAGCATTTGTGATCGCCGAACCAATTAGTGAATGAAGGTGATGTAAATGAAATGTTTAAGCGGGTCACATTCTGTATCTTACCGTCAATAAATTCACTGAAACAACTAAAACTACAAGCAGGAGCCAAAGCGTAATGTAGATGTACCATAAATCTAATTCCCCCCCGCTACAAAACAACAGCAATTTGCTACAAAAAAGTTTCAAAATAAAAGCATGAGCCCAATTAGCTACAGGCAGGAAAGGAAAGTAAGAAAATAACAACAGTAGCTTGGATCTGTTGACAAAGAAAAAAAAAAAAGGAAGCAATATCACCGTCTTCGTTAAGTCTCCTTCATTTTATGCACCATTACCCCAATCATTGCTTGTTTGTGGGGAGATGAATCATCTTATCAGTCCAAACTGAATTAAGTGGTTGCTTCTAGTGATGTCCACACTCACAAGAGAGACAGATCAGATTTCTGTGCAGATTTCAGCTACAATCCACTTATTAATATGTGTGTGTAAGGTTACGTTACGTGATACCTTTATAGTTTAATCAAACCTACTCAGAATTCTGTGTTCTCTTCTTTATTAAATGGCCCCTTTCAGAAGTCAACACAACAATTTCATTATTTGGTCATTCTCAGTTTGTATGGTTTTTTTTTTTTTTTTTTGTTATATGACATTTTCACAAGATGAATTTGCATATTTTGCACTCCAGGTCATCAACTCATCAGTGCTCATTGAAGCGGTTGCTGTGGCTCCTCCAGAGTGACTCACTACTGACTGAACTGCGGGGCATTTTGACACAATCTTAGTTGTAGTTAGAATTCTTGTATGCAGAAGTCTTTTCAAAAATCTAGTCTGTGCATGGAAATCCCACCTTCTTGCTCAGTGTTTGCTTGTTTGTCTTTTTTAATATATTTATTACATGAATGTAATGCTTTTCAGCAGCTGATTAATATTTCGTGATCGTGTTTCCTGCCTCTTCAACGCTTTAGTGTTATTTTTGCCTTTTTACTCTGGGTTTATTCTTTAATTCCCCAATTTGACCCACAGTTTTTGTCTCTTGACGACACCTTCTCCTCCAACACACAAAATCACCACATCCACATCCACAGTATAAAATTCAAAATGTGCAATATGGAAAATCATCAGTTCAGGTCTTTATATTTCTGCTGGGGACAAAATACGACTATTGTTGTTGAGGTAAACACTGCAGTATTGTGAAAAATGATGCATCTCTCAGATAGGTGTGTCGACAACGTTGTGCTCCAGATAATGAATGATAACATCGTGTGTTCTCTCATTCTGAATAACTATCGTTAACAGAAGCAGACCTGGATCTGGATGTGTCTTGTTGTGTTTGTTTCCATCTGTTTGGGACGCTTATAAGGCAACACACACACACACACACACACACACACACACACACACACACACACACACACACACACACACACACGATAAAGTAGAGACTGCCACAGTATTTTCATTTCTGATGTCCTTGTTGTCTAAAAGCTGTCTATTTTTTGATGTCCTCTTTGGCTGTGTGTGTGTGTGAAACATTGTTTTTGACGGCACCATGGCCGCAGACAGCTTTAAACCACCGCCGAAAGCATGCATTAGCTGTAAAGTGTCACTGCTGGGATGGAAGAGGAAGGTACATCCCATAAAAAGCCAAAAATAGTGTCAGTATAACAACAAAAGGAACGGGAGGGTCACAAAACAAATCAAGTGGGGTGTCAGAATGGTCACTCCACAAAACAATCCTTTTGTTTACTTTTATGTTGTTTCTTTGGTATTTTTTCATATTTCTATACTAGTGCTCTATGGATTATGAAAATGGACGATGAATATTATGATTAAATTGTTATTCCTATTGAAGAGCAAGAGATTCTGCAATTGTGATTGTCGGTGAAGGGGTGTGGGATGGGAGGTGTGGAGGTGACGGTGCAATGTTGTTTAGAAAGATTGCCCTGTTGTTCAAACCTATAGACACACAAATGTCTTTTGGAATAAACATGTTCAACCTGTCCCACAGTGACATGTGTTCAGTTTTTTGTTTTGTTTTTCTTTGTTAGCTTGTTTTAGTGTACAATGTTTGAACAGGCCTTTTTCAATCTACCCACCCCTATTAAAAAAAACACACACACGACAGGTGGAGAAGAAAAAAATTCAGCTGCTAGGAAACCACGGCCGGTGAGTCCAGGTTTCTGGAGCAACCTGTGAATCAGGAAATACAACTCTAAACAAGATGTTATGCCAATCCATCAGGAGGAGGATTACTGCTATAATCAAAGATAAAGGTGGCCAAACAAATTACTGATGGTTTAAAGTTTTCATCCTCCAGTTGTGTCTGAGAAATTGTGGTGGTTCTGTTTTTTTTTTGTTGTGAAGGAGGTCAGTAATTAGGTTGTGGGTTCAAATCCATGTAAAGACCTAGAACTTTGCTTTCTTTTCCCTCTTGCTTTCCCGGCTTCCGCCGACCGCTGAAAATACGCAATACTGGTGATTTAAAGAAGACAAGAGGCAGGAATGTGAGGATTAATGGTTGTTTTTGGAACGAACGAAAGCATCAGATCTGATTTATCTCACAAGCATTATACAGATTGCACACAAACCATCATGTAACGTCTTGAGTGATGTATGCATGCATCTTTTCATAAATCAAACCTCACTGCATGCATAGACTGCTAATTCCACATAAAGGATTCTAAAACTGAGCACTTTTCTGCCCAAAAGTCTCAAATGAAACAAAGTGAGAGAAAGACCACACTGTGTCCTCATCATGACATGCAGATTTAGGGGAAGTTCTTCCAGAACTGCTCCTCTCCGCCCCAACTTTAAATTGCATTTGTTTCCTCCTCTAGTGAAACTTTCTGAAAATTTGTATTTGTATCTGTATTATGCACATTTCTGACAATGCTTTATTGCATTATTTTCATACTTTGCATATAATATGTGACTATTAGCATCACCATCTCTGGCTACTGAACAACTCTAATTTTGTGTTTTTTCTTTCCGGTTTGGCTAATGAGCTGAGAGACAATTTTACCTCAGTAGCTTGATTTGTCCTCTGTTCTGTTGATTACATCCAAAGTGATTGTTAATTAAAACATGTTGACCTGAAGGAAGAAATTCTGAAAGACAATCATGATTGCCCCGTTAAAACTGAAGTGTAACGACATTTTACATTCACTTATTGTTAATGAATCCCATATAAATAAGAGCCAGCATCACTCCACACACTATTAGAACAAATCAGTGAGCTGCTTTGCTTTCATTATAAAAATTTTAGTTTTAAATCAACTCAGAGCTCATCGCTGTATATAGTATCTAAAAGACAGACCAGTATTTTTAATTGAACTGAAAGAAACACAGAGATATGAAAATAGTGCGTGGCTCTTTAGAAATAGTGAAGAGGTTTTACAAGAGGAACTTGCAAACAGGATATCTGACAGGAGAAATTTCTTCTTGTAAAAGAAATTTCTACTTGGACAGATTTAGAAAAATTACTGTGTGTAGGGCTCTCATACTTCGCTGTGAGAGAGAACCCCACTTTATAGTCCTATATTACAATTCTTACAAATGGTCTGGTGAGAATTCATCAAGGAATTCTCTCCAGATTATTTTTTAGAATTTAACTGTGTGGATTAATTTTAGCAATTGTTTAATGGCTTTTGTAAATTTGCTCAAATGTTTTGGATTTAGCCCTAGAATTGCCTGCAGGGATGTCGTTAACTGGCAAGCTGTAGCCAGCACGCACCTTTCTTTTGCCCCACATTGCAATCAACACAGCAGACGACTTCAGCAACAGTTCTATCTACTGTGTTTTGTTCTCTTAAGCTCTGTTAGGTAAACTTTATACAGCACCAAAGGGAAAATCACCCTCCTCCAGACTCTCCTCTCTTACAGTCACTGCTTCTCAGTAGTTAATAACATTGCCCCAGCCATCCCTGCTCTTAATTAATTATGCTTTAAATCAAACCACAAACAGTGGCCTAAATCATTCCTTATTTTGCTTGGTAGACATGACATTAATAGAACAGCTAATGTTGATTTAGACTTGCAGTCAATAATCTTAATTAGATGGTGGCTGATGCATTTATGTATTAAAAAGTTTTGTAATGTTGTGATCAATACCGTTGTGTGATGCAGACAAGATATATCGTTTGAATATACTTTATTTTGACGAGCATGCTAACAGTTGGAATACTTAATCATTCATAGCAGGCAGTGCGCAGCACAGAGTGACTGACAATGTAGTTGGCAGACCTTTGTATGTCGTCAGGAACACAAGCTACAAAGTTTGACATGTTGGCCATCACTGACTTTTTTTTTTTTCCGAGGCAAAAGTGACCCCTGAATTTGGGTTTTGCCTCCAACATAATAGGATCAGACTGAGATCCTGAAGAGACGTTGTTGTGACTTATCAATCACAAGGTTAACCGCAGCCATTGGCATATCCCGTTTTAGTGTGTCTTCACTTATATAACATGAGCACACTTCACAAAATATGGAGAAAACAGCTTGAAACTTGAGCTTGAAGCCAAAAATTTGTTAGGTAACTGTTCACTGTGGTAATTAATCAATGAAAAGTCAAATATATTTAATTAGTTACATATCATTCCTCAAGGAACCAAACTCCTCATATACAAAACTCAATAAAAATAAAGTACAACTTTATTTTACTGTGGACAAAGTGCGCAACCTGAGTAAATGTTTTTCACCTGTCTTTGACTGACGAATATTGAGGTTCTAAGAGAGTTAAAAGAAAGCAGAACCCCGAACTCACTGTTGGTTAATAATGTTGGCATTTGTCAACCCATATATTGTTCTGTTTTAGTGTTATATGTTTATATTCATTGAAAAGAGAGGAAAAAAAACCCTTGTGTTATTCTATTACAGCAAAAGGTCAAGAAATAAAGAAGTGAAAGTTCAGACAGGAAGACTGTATCTCTACATATTCTTCATATCAAAAGCACTTTCCTGCTGCTAGGCTGAAGTAGCTTCTCCTGATAGCCAAACCCTTGGAGAATGTCAAAGTTTAAATACACACTCAGTCTGTCATCATCCAGCTGTCATCGCCGTATGGAAGGAGCTGCAGCCCACCTCCACTTCAACTCGGGCAGGCCTGGAGATCACAATTCCTCACATGAAGTCATCCTAACATCTCCATCACCTCTTCTGGATACTAATGGAGCCTGGATACCATTAGTATCCAGGCTCCACGGAGGTGAAGTCTACCTCATACCAAAACCATAATTCATTGGCTGGCTTCCCTTTGTGGTGTACTTCCTACCAGAGTGTATGTGACAAAGACTTTACTCTGGTTCACAATGAATCTTTTGTATGGTAACGTATTTCTTTTTTCTTATAACAAATTGTCAAAGCAATTACACTAAAAATTTTAATTTGGGAATGTAATAACTTGTTTTACTCCTGCAGTTATAATTCTGACTGGAGCGCATACCCATCTGCAGAAGAGACCAATGGCAGCCTGGTTCACAGCTTCTAATCTAACTTTTATTGGGATGCAGGAGCTGCACAAACTGTAAAAATAGACATTGTTTTACATTGTGAAATAGGATTTCAATAAATGATGACACATGCAGCTTCTAATTTTTTATTTTCCTTTGAAAGCACACAAAAAAGAACCAAAACATTACTTTATTATACATTTCATGTCTTTTGTGGCCTTAAAATTGCCACCGCGCTGTATGTGATGTCATCAGGGCGTGCAGTGTCTGTGTGTTTGCCTGTGGATGGTACAGCATCTCTGGATGGTTTGGGCTTGACGTCAGAGTAGACCACATCCTGTGTTAGTGTCAGAATGTGTTAAAGCAGAGGCTAAGTTGCTTGATTGTACCATTGTGTTACGCTGATGATCTCTTATCAGATTAAAATCTTATATAATATGAGTGACATTTCAGTTCAATTCAGTGACATGGTTTCAAACCAGCTCTGTGCTCACCTCTCTTGTATCAACAGGTGGCCTGTTCACATCCATATCTGGACTTCTTGTATCTAAAATACAGGTGTAAACTTAATCAAAGGAACTGAAAGAACCACAAGGTATAAATAAATCCTTTGCATTTCAAAAACAGAATGATAGGGGCACTTTGGTCTCATGCTTACCTATGCAGACATGGTGCCTGACCGAAAATCTAAATAAAGGAATGAAAAGTATGATGTTATTACTTGAGTGTCCTGAAGTCAGTTGTTTTTTTTTTTATTTTAAACCAAGGAAAGTGTGTAATGTCACAATACCGTTTAAGAGAAAGTACACATAATATTTAAGCACATATTGTGCTCTTCCTCTTACCTGTCATCCTATTTATCAGTCTAGACAGCTTAGGGTTAGTTCATGAATTTTGGAGATAACAGCTGTAGAGCAGTTTATCTTCTCTGAGGATAATCTGCAGACCTTGTTTCATATAGGAATGTATTTTCTTTCTACTGAACAATGGTGTATAGCAGCAGAGAAGGAAATTAGTATCTAGTCACAGACAAAAGACTGGAGCATTTGTGACAGAGCAGAATGTGAATATTAATGGCTCCTTGGCTGAGCTTTAACATTATCTAGTTAGCTTACCTCTTGGCTTCCTAATGCACAGTAACACAGAACCAAAAAAGTTCTCATATAAAACTGCTCAAAACGGGAACAGATTATCATGAGTCACTGGGTCATGATTTCTGTAAAGAGACGTTGCACCTGAACTTTTCAAATCCAGTTGTTAATGTTTTTATCTTTTGCCATCTGGTTCCATTTTGTTCAAAAGGAGGCAAATATCTCTCTAGTGAATCGCTCAAATAAAAGTCACACCAACACAATCTAAATGGAAGGATGGTACTAAAAAGCAAATATATATATATACAGTATATGTATACTCTATATATTTTAGTGTTAACAGTGACTTTAACTGAATTTATTACTAATAAATGTATTTAGAAAACTGTACAGCACAGATGCTATGTTAAAGATTTGTTTCAATATCAAAATTTGGGACAAAAAAAATCTTTAAAGTGACAAAAACAACAACAAAAACAAATCTTGTGTAGACTGATGTCAATTTTTGAGAATTTTAGCCCCCAAAAAAGCTTCCTTTATCATCAGTCTGGTTGTGTTAGAGTGTTGGCCATGGAAGCAGCGTCTGTACACACATAAACATCAGAGACACACTCACCTTCTGATAAAGATGAGGTAATAAGTAATGGCCGCCATCACTAACAGCAATAAGACAGAAATCACTACAGCAGAAACAATTCCTGGTGACAAAGGCTTCTCTTCTGGGAGAAGAAACAGAACTGTGATGACTGGGTGTCTAAGATGAAGTTATGTAAACTTGAGATATGTGGAAGGATGCATTTACTTACCATAAACAACGAGGTTGGTGGTTCCTACAAGTGAACCACTAGGAAAGGCCGCAATGTTGCAGGTGTACAACCCTGCATCTTTCTTTTCAACTTCTGTAATTGTCAAAGATTGGTTGTCTAACTTCAATCTCTGTTTCAGATATGTTTCCAGAATATTTACTCCATTTTCAGAGCTGAAAACAATAATTCGTATTTCTTCTCCCTTTAGTGACTTGAACATCCACTGAAGCTGAACAATCTTGTCTCCTAGTGGTCCTGGGATGAACTGGCATGGCAGGGTAACATCATGCCTGAGGTATCCATCCACTTCAGGCAACATTCGGATTTCTTGAGGCTCGAGAACTGCCCAAAAATTTCAGTGATGATGTCAAAGTAAGGAATGACATATTACCGAGAAGTTGCGCTACAGGTTGCAAATGTTGAAGTGCTAAAGGGGATGTTTCACACCTGAGTCATAAATTGTTACTGCCTATAATGCCTATATTTTGAGGTGCAAATAGGTACATGTGAATCTGGATTACTTTGCTACATTTTTCAAATGTGAGATTCAAATATTGTTGTTGTTTTAAAAAAAATACAAAAAAACGTTGTAAATATCAGTATTACTGATATGGTGAACTACATCTGGATAAGGGAAATTAAGATTATATATATATATTTTAAGACAGGCAATAAAATCATTTATTCTTACCTGGGAGTAATGCCATGAATATCACCTGCAGCAGCATGACGTATGATTTGGAGAAAACATTCACTGTTTATGACTGCAGACATGAGCAAAATAGAAATCAATTGAAAGGTAGTGGAGAGAACATACAAACTCATGAGCCATGGGGAGTTTTTGTTAAGTTAATGTTATTTTATGCTTCAACTTTGGAAACTCCAAAACGTTATAAGGAACGTAATCAGCTTTGAATAAATCGTTATAGAAAACGTTTCCCAGAGGATGATCGATGCCCGTCGATTATCGGTACATTCATCTAAAAATGCGACGATATGTGCAAAAGCATTATTTGCAAAGAGGAACCTAATCTGAAATAGGTGACTGCAAAAGAACGTTGAGATAAATATAGAAATAAAAATGGTTTGCTCATTTAAGGTGTATGCAACATATTGTCCTTGCACATTTTTTAAAGCTTTAAATGAAATGGGATCTAAATTCTTTCATGTTTTATGGTTGTGTCATTTTGCTAATGAGAACACTTACCCAATATATTACGAGAATCGCTGGTGTGCAAAACATGTCCTCACCTCTCATCAGCGGGTTTAAAACTGTTGCCTTTATTTCTGCAACACAGAAGTGAGGAAGATTTCCAACTTCTGCAAATGAGACCACAGGTCCCCCCCCTCCCCCAATATCTCTATTTAGATGTTTCTATGTGTGATAGCAGCATGATTATACTTACATGACTTATTTCTGTGGTGTATAGATTTCCTGGACATGGACGTAGAAGTGCAGGATGTGAGTCAAACTGACATCATTTTGAAATATATTCAATAACTGTGGCACGTCAAATTAAAATTTGATTTTGTTTGTCTTTGTGAAATGGCAATGTCTTTGTTAGAGAGAACAAAAACAGGTGAAAGAGAAAAGAAATAACACAAAAATGTGACGACAATACATCAGTCCTTCAAAAGGTCACTGAAGTTAGAAAAAGATTTTAATTTTGCAGATGAATCATAAAAAAGGTACGATGCTGGAAGATAATAGTGTGACAAAACAAGGCAGAACAGTTGTCTCAAGGCTGCGCACCAATGGCTTTCTGTCAAGCTACCTGGAGGAAGACACATATAACAAAAAAGGACGACTGTTTCCATCAATCAATTTCACCGTTGAATTTATCCCCAGGTGTTCATCAATACAATGAGGTCAGTGATGCAAAACTCTGCCTGTTTTAGTTGGTCGAACTCATCTTGGTGCCTGCATGTAATTCCTCACCCACAGGGACGGACATGAACAGCAACAGACACAGCTCTGCATCCGGAGTTCAATTCCTCCAAGACAAAGGATGCAATGTCTATCATAATATTGAAAAGGATGGTTTACATTCACATAAAAGGATGGAATCTGTTATAATGTTGAAGTTCTTCTTACAGTGTGTATCGAATAGGAAGATCTGATTGCATGCTGTCTTTACGCTGGACGTCTTACACCCACAGTATATTGGCCCCTTTGCTGATCAAGATTTTACATTCTAAGTGGAGAATCACCATGCATGTTTCATACTTATTCATTGGTAGTAATAATAAGTGGAAATACTGGCTTTTTAAAAAAAATGTTTTTACTGTATATGTCAAAAGTACATATTAGAGGCACTACCGTAATGCTCTTAACCAATGATACAGTATTCTGGGATCATAGTGAACTGCTGTTAGATTATGGTATAAAAAAACCCATCTTTTTCCCTCACTTTTAGTCAATTTAATATTTGTAGTATACAGTATATTTCTTCAGAGAGATCATTATGTTTTCAAGCAATTACTGTATAATTAATTTGTTTGAGCAATAAATATGCTTTATCATACTTTGCTATACAGAAAACCAATAAATTACATGAAGCAGCTTTACATGTTATTACATATTACTGTATTAATTTATTTGTCTTCATCACTTGTATTCTAATCATAGCAATTCATTTATACATGTCTGCAAAGTCAAAAACAGATTTATAATTGAGTAAAAAATAAAAATTCAGTCCGTTTCAGCCAAAAGTGCTTTTAATTTGTCACATATTATTGTTGAATCAAGGTCCTCAGTCAGAAGCAAAACCCATCTGGGGAGTCTGAGAATAAATCATAAAACATATTAGTGTGATTAGTATGATGATAAACAATAGAGATAGTTAAAGTTAGGTTAATTAATCACAACAATGAAGATAAAAAATATTTTCACTTTCTCACCTGTCAATACTTTTTACACGAATCCACTCCGCGTCAGTTCACTTATCAGCAATACTAAAAGTGACCAGCAGGGGGCAGTGCAGGACGCTTCACGTAATTACAAAGAAGTTTATCACTCTTCAAACCTTACATTAAATTACCACAAATACATAAAGGAATCAAGTGAAGTAAATCTTACCTCTTAGATTCAGAAATGTAGAGTTTTCCATCCTGGTCACCATATTTCTGGCTGTGCATGTGTAATTCCCAATGTTTACTTCCTCTAATCTCTCAATGACATACATGGAGTTATTAACATGTGTTTCATTTCCGTTGAATGTCCAGCTGAAGTTTGCTGGTGGGACAGAGTCTGCTATGCATTCCAGTGTCACTCTTTTGCCTGGAGTTGCTGCTGATGGTCCTCTAATCGATATGTTATGTGGTCCAACTGCATATAGAAAATACCCAATATTAAGGATGTAGAGTTTAAAATGAATGTAATCTAAAGATTTCAACAAATACTTTTATTTTGAAATGATAGTCCACAGTCTTGAGGCCGGAAGTGAAGATACTCACAGTTCACAGTGAGACTGTAGTCCACTGTCATGGTGCTGACTGGATTGCTGACCCTACACTGATAGGTGCCATGGTCTGAGTTGTGAACGGGTTGTATGGACACCGTCCTGTTGTCGATAGAGAGACTGACTCTGTCGCTCGGACGGAGAAGCCGGCCATCCTTGATCCACAGCCTGTTGCTGACGGTGCCAGAGGCCTCACAGCTCAGGCTGGTGGAGCTCTCGTCCTCTATCAGGGTGGCTTCTGGGCTGCGGATGGTGGCTCCAGTTACCTGCTCTGTTAGAATGATAAGATAATTAATTTAATCAAATGAGTGACAAAAGAAATTGTTATATTGATATAATAAAAAAATTATGTAAATGTAATTTTTGTGCAAATCAGAGTTGACTTTGGGTAAAATAATACAAAGTCATCTCAGGCATTTATTTGACAGGTTTTATTTTTTCATTTACTTTATCTTATTCTTGTTTTTATTCACAGTCTTGTTCTCGTTATTCTTATTCTTGTTCTTGTTCTTATCCTTATTCTTACAACCTACCATAGACATTTACTGAAATCTTCCCCTGTTTCAGCACTTCCTCACTGGTTATAATAGCGATGGTGTACTCTCCGGTGTCCTCCACCACCAGGCTGCTGAGCTCCAGGGAGCCAGTGGCTCGATGTAAGAAGATCCTGTTTTCATATCCGAGCTCAGTGACGTTGACGTTGATGGAGGTTAAGATGTTCACCCCCTTGAAGCTCCATATAACTGACAGGAATGGCTTTTCTGGAGGTCTCAGGGTGGTGGTGAAATTCACTGCACCTCCCACAGCTCCACTCAGGGGCCCCAAGGGTAAGATGCCCTCACCGACGCACATACCTGGTTAAACAAACAAAAAAAAAACCTTCATAACTCTAGGAACTAATTCAGTTTGGCTTTAATCTTGTCAATCGATAGAACAAAACACATTGATGTTAAGTATTTCTGTGATTTACTGTACCTGATAAAACAAGAACTAAACAAGCAGCAGTCCTCAGCATGTTGTCCACGGGCTCAAATGACGTCTGTGACATTGTCTGAAAGTCCTCTCCAAAATGTAAAATAAGAAGGGTCGTGGGTGCTCCTGGCCTTTTATCATCTCACACCCGCTGCACAACTCCAGCCCCCCCACTCAGTAATAAAAAGGTCAAACACTCTTTACGATGCCACTGTGTCCATACACCAGAATGCCTGTGGGTGAGTCAGGACTCACCTAAACTCAGGTTCATATCTTCTATCAGACTCCTTTTGGTATTGTCAAAATGTGCTTGAATCAGACTGTTTAAAGGAAAACAACATCATTTACTAATTTTTCCTAAAGGGAGGAATTTTCCAACAGGTCAACACATCTCAAATGTATAAGATAAGTCTTCTTAATTTCATCTTAATGTCATTTCCAGGAAGATTTAAGTACAAAATACAGAATGAAAGAATTTAACAGAAAAAGAAAATACAGATACAGTTCATGACAACGTCATGTCCCATGTACCCTTAAATTACATTCATATGGATATAATTCAAAGAACCATGCATCGTTTAAACTTTTGGATCTGTGACACAAAACTGCTTTTGTGACGCAATTTTTTTTTTTTAAATAGCTGCATCAGAATGGTTACAATTATCAGCAAAACTTATTTGTCACTATCTTGTTGACCGGCTTCAAGTGTGAGTAAAAGTACTCATCTAGTCCGATGAGATGTGAATTTATTATTTGTTGTTTTAAACCAAGCAGAACTCAGTAAAGGAGTGGTTTCCAGACAATGTTTAAACTAGAAACTTTGGCAGCAACCAAGAATATTTTTGGACCCACTAACTTTTTTTCCCAAAGTTGCAGTGTTTACATTTGCCATTTATGATCCATTATTAAAATTACCTGCAGGCTATGTCTAATTTTAGCTAACTGCAGCCAAATAGAAGACCTAATAGATGCATCTCATGTGACCATTGACATATGATGCGGCCAGACAGTCTTATTGAGTTAACCGTTGCATAATATCCGGAAATTGGTGTTTAAAATTAGAACTATTCATTTTTCATGCATTTATTGATTAGGAAAACAGATATTCTTCCTGGATAAGAGCCGAAGCGCAAACGTTAAAGATCCTTAAACTGGCTGATTGTCAACATTGAGCCACTAGTAAAGAAACTTAATTGAATAAGTCATGGATATAAATGAACTGGACTATATGGATGGGGAGGCTGAGTCATGGTGGGGGAGGCATGAGGTGCTTCAGTTTTACGAGTGTTTCAGTGAGTGGTTTTGGGTTTGTTATAAGATTGTGTTTAGGAAGTAGCAGTGAGCCATAGCATTCCTTCAAGAGGAGGATCAAAGACTTCCAGGGGACACAGAACCCCCATCAGATGTCTTCAGTGTCTCCACATAAAATCAGTTTTAAATCGTTTTTTTTAAATTGTCTCTCATTATGGTTTTTGTTTAATTCTTCCTATTTTCATAAACATCTGTCCAGTCTGTCCGAACACCGAATACAACACCCAAGTCATCTGAAACAGTGAGGCATTCACACTTTGACTCCTGATATTTACAAAACTGGAGGTTAATTGTCGGTGCTGTGGTAAGTGGCTCTAACTGTGTAAATATGTGGTAAGTTCCTTCTGGAATAACACTGTAACACAAGTTGATAAGAGATCCCATCCTTTGGCTGAGTTTCAGTGAACTAGGGATGTAACAGATGATTTATTATTATAAAAGTGAAGTGATTTTTAATTTACTACAACAGTGTAATAAGTCATTCAATGCTGTTTGAAATCAATCCACTGGACTTCAAGAAAGTTTTTTGAAGATGTTTCACCTCCCATCCAAGAGGCTTCTCGTATTTTTGTCATCATTTGAACAATTTCAACACCCAAGAAGTTAATTTTTATTCTATTAACCTCTTTAAAAATCCAACTAATACTGTTTCTTCATTAAAACCTTCATACATTTACACAGTAACACTAAGTCCAGTGTATTTGTCCCGTATACAGAGCGGTATTTCACAACCATAGTTCAATACAGAAACCAAAAACGTCATGCGATAGGAAATGCATTCGTAACATATGGTATCATGCTACATCTCCGTAAGGTTTATGAGCTCTGAATGGATTCTTTGGCTACTTTCCAAGTTGGTAAATATGACACAGTATGTAGTCAGAGTTCTGTTCAACAGACAGACACAGTTTACATTTAGACCAAACCCCCTTTTTCAATACAGTAACTTAGTCAATAGTGTCGGTGTTGCTCAATTGAAAACAGAGTAGTACTGTTTAAGTAAGACGTTTGTCAAGTATGACAAACGTCTTACTTGAACTGTTTCTCAATATGTATAGCACTATACTGTATTGTTTTTATTTTATTTTAAAAGTACATCACATTATTTCTGTTGTCTTCTTAATGTCATCTCACAGCAAGAAGGTTCCTGGTTTGATTCTTTTCTTTTTTTCGGGTGTTTATGTTCTCCCCAGGTTCTCCGGCTTAAACCCACCTCCAGCAATAAAATGGATGGATGGATGATGTGGTGTATTGTATTCATGGACCAGCGGACTGAGAAGCTAATGTTGCTAGAAGATAAAAGTATAAAATTGACATTTTCCACCACATTAGCTGTTATTTTCATTAACTTTCTACAATTTTTTAGGCTCAAAGAAAGTTTGTTTTCCACTAGTCTTTACTCCTACTCTGCCTGTGAAATTCTTTATGTGATCTATGCTGACTTGTGACCTCAACAGTGTAGCTACCACCTAGTCTTATCTGTCAGTGTTCAGATGGGTTAATATTTTACCGCTATATAAAGCCACTGTTTTGCATCTCATAAAAACTTCAAGGTTTATTCAATTTACTCGACTGAATTTCCTAATATGAAAACATTTTGATGGCAAAGCCTGATATTCTACAGATCACACACACAGATGTGTGTGTGTGTGTGTGTGTGTGTGTGTGTGTGTGTGTGTGTGTGTGTGTGTGTGTGTGTGTGTGTGTGTGTGTGTGTGTGTGTGTGTGTGTGTGTGTGTGTGTATTCCATTTGGTTGGTGAGATCATCAAGGTTGTTTTCATCCTTGATGATAATCCCTTTCATATCTTATCATCTGGTGTGAAGGCAGAATATGGGAGGCAGATGTTTCACTGTTATGTATGTCATTCTCCTGTTGTTACCATACATACGAGGGCTGATTGTGATCAGTATACAGTTTCCACAATAATATAATACAATAATGTGGTAAATCCCATGTTTGACAGCCTCCCTTCATCTTCTAATTTGAGTACGTCTAAATATTGAGAGCTCTAATGGAATAAAATCAAACAAATAATAAAATCAACTCATGGCTGAAAATGACCGGTGCAGTGATTTACTTTGTTTTTTTCTTCTTTTAAAAAAGAAAAGTCTTGCAGCATCAGCAACACTCTGTGCTTTTGCTTGGACGGTTAAATTGCAGTATGTATGTATGTACTTGTGTATGTGATGCACGTGCTGTTTGTTTCAGTGATATATTATCATTAAATATTTAAACCCAATCTTTCGGCAGTATCATAGTCACCAAATCAAACACATTTTGTAGACCTCTCATAAATTTATAGAGCTTTTCTTCAGCTTTAAACCGAGCCTCTTTTATCTAGAGTTTTATGTATACAGCACATGTATACCATATGTGTTATTGTCATGGTCCCACGTCCAGTTTCCGCTCCTGTCCTGTTTCCTGGGTTTGCCCCCACTCAATCCGTTCATTCCAGTCACCTGTGTCGCTAATCAGGCTCCATTTACTTAAGCTCGGCTCTGACCTCAGTTTTCCGTCAGATTGTTTGTCACCAACCGGTTCCTACTTTTTGGGTTTCTTGGATTTTTTGAGATTCTGTTAAGTTTCACTTGAATTGTATTTTGACTATTCTAAGTGTTTTCTTTGTCCAGGTGTTTCTCAGTAAATAATGACTTTAAGGACATTCTGTTCGATCAGCAGTAAACCCGTCCTTGGCCTGACCTGATGACCATTATGGATGAATGATTACTTGCGCAGTCTTGTTAATAAGAGTCCAGATAAGATCTCACCTCAAAATGGGTTAGACTACCCTCTAAAGATGCTTCAATCACTTCTCAGGTAACAAAGTCCTTTTATTTTCTACACATGAGGGTCATTAAATATTTATCACAGGCATAAATTAAGAGTGTTGGAACACGGCTTTATAGAGTCAGGCAACAATTATTAACAAGACTGACGGTGTGATGACTTGTCTTCTGAATCGGCTCAAAGAACTGAAATATTTTTCAACTTTCAACAGTATTTAGGGTGAATTTATGAAATGAAATAATAATAAAAATAATAATAAAACATAGTAATAAAAATACAAACAATTACTTATGTGAAACTCAAAGAGAAAGAAATGGAAGAAAGGGGAAGTAGCTTGAGTCATTAATGAATTCTATGATGAAGATATCTACAGTTAGTCTTCAACAACTATTTACATATAGAAGAAACATCTGTGGATATTAGTCATGTTCTTTAGATCAACTAAGAGCTGCATCGAAGGGCAATTGGCTTAAAAGCATCGGCGGTTTGAGACATCATCCAGAAACTATAATAACTGTAGAAATGCTGAAAGCTAGTCAACACTTCATTTTATTTCTCCTTTTTGACCCAGTTTATGTGAGAAAGATGGCCACATACAAAGCTTTCTACATAAAATATTTATTGAATAAACAAACATTATACTTAACTTCTGTCATAAAAGACATTTATTTGATTTGTGACGAAGAATTTAAATAAGCAATCTCTGATTTAATATTTACAGATTTTATTGTATATTACAGATATCAGATCCAATCTTACATAACAATCACAATCTTACACAACATAATGGTTCCAGTACAGCTGTGCATCTGATATTAAACTCCTCTGGAACAGTAATCCAAAGGAGCCAGAATGTGGTTGACTTGAATAAATAAAAGACAAAAACAAACCTTGTTTTCTTTCAGACTGCTGAAATTGCTTAATGCTTCTAATGCTCCTTCCTTTTATTTATGCTGCAGGAGGAAAAAATGACAAGTGATTAAGGGAGGATTTGGTGTTTTGATCAACACCATTCCTGCAAAATGAAAGAAACTTCTCACCTGTAAACTAATCTAAATATAAAAGAGAAGTAAAAAATGCTAATAAAAATACAGTATGGTGAAAAGTGTAGTTTTCTTTCTTACAGATGAATTATTGTGTTTTGATCAATACAATTACTGTAGAGAATTTGATCCTACAAAACACTCAAAAAAAGTTTATATTCTGAGTTTAACTTTTTCTAGGTGGAGCTGTGAGCTAGATTTGTGACATCACATTGTCAAATGGTGTAATGCTATATCTGCTTGATGTCCAGCACAGACAGGCCAAAATGTAGGAGACTTCTTCTTTTCAGCAGGTTAACTTGTGAATTAAAAAAAAAATCTTTTTGCCTGTTTATGAATTCTGGAATTTTTACAGGACATGAATGAACAGGAACAATTGAAGATATTTTAATCTTTAAGTTAGCCATGTACTGTACATTTTACAATATACAGTACATGGCTAATTTGATTAACGTGTCAGACACGTTAATCACATGAATGTAATTGTACTGCATATAATCCATAATTAAAACTCACCATCAAAGGAAGACGAGTCGCTGTGTGCTGTTTGTGACATCTTATAAGTATCTGAGCGTCTCTCCTTTACACTTAGTTTTTCTAAGGTATTAACAGAGCGTTTGTTAATTTATATGATCCAAAACGTTACTGCTATGTTCAGGAAAAATGTGAACATATATTGATTATAAGAGCTGGGATCAGAGTCATACTGACCTTTTTGATGTGCTGGATAAATGCTGTTTAACCTGAAAAATAAAAACAAGGCATTGATAATATTATATGAGCTTTCTAAAAAATGTCCACCGTTTAAATTTAAAAAAAGGAAGAAAAAAATGAATCTTTTGTGTAAGTGGGCATGCAGCTCACAGTACATACACAAAAAAGAAAAATTAAAAAAAAATTCATTGCATTTATGTGGGTTTTGCATTTGTGCAAACAGATAAACAGATTTTGCAGTCAGATTTTGTAAGTGAGTCATTATGGAAATTTGCAGACAAACCATCAAACTTTTATTTACTAATGTCAGTTAATATAATTTGGACTCTCATGCATGTGCTGACTTGTCAGTAAAGTATACACCCTTGTGCGATGTGTAGTCTAATCTAAAAAGTGATAATGTGATGTTTCAATGTGTCCATCACGGTGTCAAAATGCTCAATTTGAATTTGTCACATCTTTCCGAGGCTGTATTTATTGGCGTTGTTAGATTAGATTGTGTTGTGCTGAGAGATGCTGCAGAAAATTCTGCTGTATTTGTACATTTTTCAAAAAAAATATTCTTTCTCTAAAATAGAACAGCAAGACCATCAGATAATACAGCCAAATCTTCTAGTTTGCACACAACTTCCTAAGGTTTTAATAAAAGAGAGTCATGTTTCATTTTTAATCTAATATATTGACTGATGTGATATTGGGGTAAATCATTGATATCACCACTTAAAAATAGAAGTAAAATACTGTATTTCCATTATTCTACAGCCATTTAGATAGATAGATACTTTATTAATCCCGGAGGAAATTGCATATATGCAATTTATGTCATTTTTGCACACCTACAATATATGCACAAGACAACACGATTACTGCAGCTTGAACAGAAGTCACACATTTCATTCTCACCTTTTCCTCCGTATCACACCATAAACAAGCATTGCACAGACCACTGCAATAATCAGGCAACATCCAGCTGTTAAAATTGTAGCTCTTGCAGCAGCCCTTGAACAGTCTGAGAATTCTGAAAAGACACCCGAATGCAGTTTGTCTTTGAAATCAAATGTGTCACCAACATTTATACTTCTGTGTTGGTTTTTCTTTTGTTGTCACATACCTGTAATGGTAAAATCGTGACTCGCTGTTTGATTCCGGCCTGTTACAGCATTCACAGCTGTGCAACTGTACGTTCCACCGTGAGAGAGTTCGATGGATGGTATGATGTATGCAGCATCATAACAACTTCTTTGGATGCCATTAAAAAACCATGTGAGTGTTGCCGGTGGCACAGAGGGAGCGGAGCAGTAAAGCATAGTGAACTCTCCGACGTGTAGGAGTGTAGGTCCTGAGATGGTGACGGTGTCTGGTCCATCTGCAACACAACAAAGGTATTATTTATATTATTAATAGAAAGTTCCTGTGTTTCCCTTTTGTATTCATGGTGACTGGATTTATTCTTATCTTCACAAATGGAACTAGAAGGATGAGAAAATAGAGTCCATAACAGAGTCCCGTTTTAAAAAAAAAAAATTACAATCATTACTTGAGTTAATTTTATTTAGATTGCAAGAACAATTGTACGTGCTTTTCATATGGGATGAACGTTTCATTTTGCCTATAAAATATGAGCCTCACTCTCTGATAGTGTGACATGCTGTTCCTCATAAAACGTTTGAGCTCTTGTGTTATTCTGATTAAAGGCTGTCTAGAGTCTGTGAGCAGGATTTGAGACTGAGCATGAGCTCTGCATGCAGAGCTGTAGCCTGGATGTGCCAATCCTGTGAGTAATTGCCTTTTCAAATTTCGTAACATCCATAAACTCACATTGGATGAAGAGATTCACAGGTTGGCTGATTACACTGCTGACACCATTTGACACGTTGCACCTGAACGGTCCCTGGTCATAGCGGGTCACATTAGTGATGATGACCTTGGAGCCTCCATCAGTGAGGTGAACTCTATCACCTGGCGTAACCTCGGAGCTGCCATTCAGCCAGAGGAAAGAGAGGGAAGGTCCTGAAGAGGAGCAGGACAGACTGACGGAGCTGAACTCAAACATCTGTGTGTTGTTAATCGTCACATCCGCAGTGGAAACTTGTGCTGTGGGCGAGCAAGCAAAAGGCGATTAGCACCAAGTATTCATGTTGATCTTTCAGCCATTTATCTAAAAAATACTCAACCGTGCCTCGTATGGAGATTGCGACAGGTGGAAATGTTGCATTCCTGCCAGTTTTGTTGTTGTAGGCCTGACAGCTGTAGTTTCCACTATGACTGATCTGAACGTTCATCAGCCTGAGCTCTGGTCCAGTGTGAGCCAGCTCATCTCCATTCAGGAACCAGTAATACTGGGCAGAAGGTCTAGAGTCAGCTGAGCAGACCAGTCTGATGTTTGATCCTTCTTCATAATGTTCTTGTGATGGAAACAGCTTCAAATGAATATTTTCTGGCCCAACTGGGTGAGACAACATAAAACAGTAAGGTCACTAATTAATAAATTGTGTTAGCTCGAGACGCAGCATGTAGCATTCAGCTCGGCTTGGAGTGCAATGGGCCATTAATGTTTACTATGTTAGTCTCATAATGAATAGCGTCGTTAAATGTAACTATGACTCACTAAATACCGGCTGAACACAATAAAACAGGAAGGAACTCAACACAAATCAAATGAAATACAACCATTCCTGACATGACAGCAGTAATAATCATTATATCAAGCTGTGAATTCATGGGTCTATCCAGTATTTAGTTCATTTATATGGCGCCTCATGTAGCATTTGCATGCAGAGCATGTAAGCACAATAACTCACAGCTTATGTGGAGTTTCACCGGATCGCTGGTGTCATTACTGAAATTATTGAACACGTGACACCTGAATGGTCCCTGATCGTAGCGTGTCACATTAATGACTGAAAGGATGGAGCCTCCGTTAGTGATGTGGACCCTTTCACTTGCTGTAACATTGGAGCTGCCGTTCAGCCAGAGGAAAGAAGGGAAGGACCCAGAAGCAGAGCACAACAGCTTGACGGAGCTTTTGAGCTCTGACAGATCGGTGGTATTGGTGGTTATTACAACATTGGAGATTTGAGCTGTGGGTGGATTAGAAATAAAAGAAAATGTTAGGCGTCATGCAAAAATTAAAACATCAAAAGTGATATAGAGCTTGAATCAACAAAACGCTCATCTCTAGCCAATAATATATATATAGTTACTGTACAGGGGATTGAAACAGATTGAAAGACAACTACAGTATTCAGATCATTTATCCATGTAAAGAAATTAATAAGTGAATTTGTGTCTAACTTTACCTTTGACTCCATGTACGCCTAATGTTGTTTATGCGCCAGTGAGCAACCTATATTTATCAAAACACTACCTCAAAGTGGTCCAAATGTCACTCCTTTAAGTATTGTTAACTCTGCTGAGATGTTAACATGACCTATTTGGGGTTTTCCCCCCTATTTATTAGCAAGATAATGCAAATGCACAGATTTGCAGGAATGTTTCACCAAAGTAGAACCCAAGCACATCCTGAAATTTTTAATGATCAGAATCAGGATCTACTTCTGAGTATTTTTTTTTTTAGAATGCCTTGTTGAGGTTTTGTTTTTCCTAAACAACTTACATTTTTGAACAGAGACAGCCACAGAATGAGATGTTTGATTTCTTAAAGTTCTGTTGTTAAAGGCCTGACAGCTGTAGTTTCCACTTTGACTCATCTGAATGTTTATCAGTCTGAGTTCTGAACCAGAATCAAGCAGCTTGTCTCCGTTCAGAAACCACTTTGTTAAAGCAGGAGGTCTGGAGTCAGCTGAGCAGATCAGGCTGATGTCTGCACCTTCATCATAGTATTCTTGTAATGGAGATAGAATCACATGAATATTTTCTGGACCATCTATGATTAAAAAAAACCCAAAAAAAATATAGTCACTAATAAAACATTGATAGGAGAGGACAAGAACATCACAGATTATGTTATTAACCTTGGGTGAAAGCTTAACTCTGTCTATCACAAACTGTAGTTTTACATTCAGCATTCGCTTTTGTAATTTTTAAATGACCATAATGGATGAAGACAACAGTCACTCACAGCTGATGTTGAGTTCTACTGGACCACTGGAGCCATTACTGACAGGATTGAACACCCAACACCAGAATGGTCCCTGGTCGTAGCGGCTCACATTGACTATAGTGAGAGTAGAGCCTCCATCAGTGAGCTGAACTCTGTCACTGGCTGTGACCTCAGAGCTGCTGTTCATCCAGAAGAAGGATAGGAAGGATCCAGAGCAGGAGCAGGACAGACGGACGGACCCACTGGACTCCAACATGTCCGTGGAGTTTGCATTCACCGTCACATTTGATACTTTCTCTGTGGGATGAACAGATATCGATTATGACAATGCACATTTAAGTAATGACACTTCTGTGAAAGTAGGTGGTACAATATCTCAAGTTTCTCAATGGAGTCCTGGAGTCACCGAAATATTTGGTTTGGATTTTTGTTCCTAAAACAAAAAGTGCCTGTAATTGTTTGGTGTAAAATACAAATACATTGACATTAGCCACACCCCTTCCTGGAAGTGGGTGTGGCTTAGGCTTGCTGATACTTTGCTCCAGTGTGAATGAAGGACGGGCAAACTATGAGCACCTGTTTTCACCCGGGAGGAGGTGCAAAACCTGCTATGACATCATAGTAGACCTCAAATCTGAACGGTCCTTCACAGGACATATTTCCTGATAAGTGGAGCAAGCAAAAAAAGAGTTGTTGTTTTTTATGTGCATCTCTAGAGGACACAAAAGGGTATTTTTGTAGGAAAATCCTGAAAAATTGCACTTTGCACAATATAAGACCTTGAATTTTCAAATTAGGTTATCAATGTTCATTGAAAGAAAAATGTAATTTATGACACTGAATTCAAATTCTTTTGAACACACACAAAATCCAATGCTACAAATGAATAATCAAATATAATCTTATTTAAAATGTCACTACTTTGAAATTATATTCTTTCGACTTACCCAGTACATTTATAACCAAAGGCTTCGAAGATTCATGTCTCATAGTTTTGTTGTTAAACGCCCGACAGCTGTAGTTTCCACTTTGACTCATCTGAATGTTTATCAGTCTGAGTTCTGAACCAGAATCAAGCAGCTTGTCTCCATTCAGAAACCAGTTTATTAAAGCAGGAGGTCTGGAGTCAGCTGAGCAGATCAGGCTGACGTCTGTACCTTCACCATAGTATTCTTGTGATGGAGATAGAATCAAATGAATATTTTCTGGGCCATCTGTGGCAAGAAACATAAAAATATGCAGTCACTAATAAAATATTGATAGGAGAGGACAACTTATAGAACATCACAAATTACTTTATTAACCTGAAGTGAAAACCTAACTGTTTGTGTCACATACTCTGTAGTTTTACATTAATCTTTAGTTTTTCTAATTTTGTAAATGAACATAATGGATGAAGACAACAGTCACTCACAGCTGATGTTGAGTTCTACTGGACCACTGGAGCCATTACTGACAGGATTGAACACCCAACACCAGAATGGTCCCTGGTCGTAGCGGCTCACATTGACTATAGTGAGAGTAGAGCCTCCATCAGTGAGCTGAACTCTGTCACTGGCTGTGACCTCAGAGCTGCTGTTCATCCAGAAGAAGGAGAGGAAGGATCCAGAGCAGGAGCAGGACAGACGGACGGACCCGCTGGACTCCAACATGTCGGTGGAGTTTGCATTCACCGTCACATTCGATACTTTCTCTGTGGGATGAAAAGATATTGATTATGGTAAGGCACATTTAAGTAATGAAAGTAGGTGAGTGAAACTTCCAAGTATAATTAATTATACCATCATTACAACAAATATCTACAGCCTGTACAAAAAACAATTATAGCACTGGGTTTTCTGCAACTGCCAATATTATTTTTATTACATGAATGTCAGCTTAGAAACTTCTTAATTATAATATCCCTCATGGGATCTAATTTAACAAAACAAATTTAAATTTAAAGAAATATCTACAGAAAGAGTACAAATTTTATTTTAATGTAATTTCATCTATAACAATTTACGTTATAGACTGAAAAAAGACAAAACAGGTCTGAAACCTATAAAACAATAGGACTGGTGGTACAAACTTTCTATAATTAGCTTTTACAAAGTTGAATTAAAAAAACAACACCTGTTGTCACAGTCTGACGCGTCAACAGTTTAATGAAAACCCGTAACTTTTTTAATGGTCCAAATAATTTTGGACTTGCTCCCATGAACAATTTTAGATAAAGTTCTGATTTGGTTTACAGTTCCGTGTCTAAAATGCCCGCTCAGTGTCTACGTATGTTTTGCATAAAATATAAAAGAGTTGACACTAGCCACACCCCTTTCTGGAAGTGGGTGTGGCTTAGACTATGTAATTCACAGCACTGAATTCAGACTCTTTTGAACACATACCAAACCCAACAAAACAAATGGATTAATATAAATATGATAAATAATATGATAAATAATATATTTAAAATGTCGCTACCTCAAAAGCATATTTTTTTACTTACCCAATACATTCATAACCAAAGGCTGTGATGATACGTATCTCATAGTTTTGTTGTTAAAGGCCTGACAGCTGTAGTTTCCACTTTGACTCATCTGAATGTTTATCAGTTTGAGTTCTGGTCCAGTATCAGGAAGCTTGTCTCTATTCAGGAACCAATTATACTGGGCAGAAGGTCTGGAGTCCGCCGAACAGGACAAGGTAACATTTGAGCCTTTCATATTGTATTCTTGTGATGAAGATGTCAGATTTACGATTTCTGGGCCAACTGAAGAGAAAATTTCACTAAAATATTAGAAGTTTGACAGTTTTTAGGACAGATTTTTTCTAAAATATTTATTTCTGGTATGTGGAGGAACTTGCAATAAGTAAATATATAAAGTGGTAACTCACAGCTGATGTTGAGTTCTGTTGGATCACTGGTGCCATTACTGACAGGATTGGACACCTGACACCTGAATGGTCCCTGGTCGTAGCGGCTCACATTGACTATAGTGAGAGTAGAGCCTCCATCAGTGAGCTGAACTCTGTCACTGGCTGTGACCTCAGAACTGCTGTTCATCCAGAGGAAAGAAGGGGAGGATCCAGAACAGGAGCAGGACAGACGGACAGTACTATTGAACTCCACCAAGTCTGTATTGCTGGCTCTAACCACCACATTAGAGACCGGTTCTGAAAGTTGAAATAAGCAGCAGAATGGTCAGACTCAAACACGGACAAATCAATTTCTATTTGATTGTCTTCTACCTTTCTGTAGCAGAACATCATTCAAAACTGCTTTCATGCACAATCCAACACCTTTATGCACTAATTCTCTCCTAAAATGCGATTAGTCTTCTGTGTTAACAAACCACATATGAATAACTGTGACTCAACAGTGAAAAGCGTTTAATGTAATTATTAGAAATGTATTAATTCCATTTTTCTTTTACTTTATTGGAGATCGTTAGATAATAATTGTATTAATTTTATCTCTACATGAGGGATGAAAAACAATTTGATTGGCTAGAGGTTGTACCACTGATTGTTTTGGTCTCTCTTGATACACGAGTCTTTGCATCATGTGGTGTTTAATTTACCTGAACGTAGAATTGAATTTCACCTGAATAGGAGATGTGACCATGTGACCAACTGTGACCACGCCCTTTAGGTGGAAGGTGATGACAGTGTAGTGTAGTCATATATACCAAGGACATTTTTCTACTATAATAGTCTATAATAATAGTGAATATGCAATGATTTCCACTGTGAGTTTTCATCTATTTCACGTTGGCATTATATTTAATTCAGTGATTTTAGTTTGGTTAAAAGGAAAAACATCTTGAACAGCTTTTCTGTCAAAAATCATCATGGATCATCTTACCATTTATGAGCAGGTAGCATACTCCTCTTTCTATTCCCACAGGTGGTTTTATAATAGTGACTGAGTATTCTCCAATATCTTTAAGAGTCAGATTCCTGAGCTCCAGAGAGCCAGTTGAACTGAAAAGGGTGATCCTGTCGCTGTATGCTGGGTCTGTTATGTTTACACCAGTTGAGGTTATTATATTTAAATCAAAAAAATTCCAAGTTATTGCCACAAATGGGTTTTCTGTTGGAAGCAGCGTCGTCTTGAACACCACTGTGTCTCCAACCATTCCAGTAAGAGTGCCTGGTAGCACACTGTTCCCATGGCCCAAACCTTGAAAAGAACATTTAATTTATTGGTTGGATATGACAGCAACTGAGAAACAGAATTGGTTGTCATGATGATTTAAGGTTACGTGTTATCTAAAGTAACTCAAACTATTAGATTAACATGAAAATATTATATAATGGTACTACCTAATTAGCACAATCAAGAGCCATTTAAAAAACAGATTATATATGCCATTGTCATCATTATCATGAAAAAAACTATGGTAGCTATGACAAACCATTTCTGTTTATTCCAGTAATGTTCCGTTTAAAGACTTTGCTCACCTGAGATGGCTCCTAGGACGATCAGAAGCATCACCGACGTTTCCATACCTCCTGCTGTCTGTGGGTATGTAGAAAGTGTTTTCAGACCGGAGGTGCTGATACTAGTGTGTGGCCTGGAGGGGAGGGACGATGGACCTCATCTGCAACCCTCAATAAACACCTTGGTGCTCATTAAAGACGATAGAGTAAGAACTGTGTTAGTCAAGATAAAATAAACAGCGGTTGTAAACCCCCTGAAAAGATATTGAGAATTTACCATGAACTGTATATGACACAATAATTATTAGATAAGCTAATGTTTGTGACAACCTATGCAGACCAGAGGCGATGCAACATGACCACATTGCAAATGTACACAACAAATTAAATGTGTATCATTGAATGCAACTGAAAGCATAATTTAGTTGTATTAGATCCTGTACCTGTATATCTACGAGCGATGAGAGTGAGAACTCTTTAAGTATTAATTGTGTCATTTATTTATGAAAAGTTTATGTTCCTTTAAATCTATCAAGGTTAATATGACTGAAGATTTTATGTTGGCAGCATGAATCCTGTTCCTGCAAATTTTCTCATGCACTTGTTGATGTGTGTTCAGACCTAGACAGTATATTACGCTGATGTGGTGACTTTACAACAGTGTGCTGATAATAGCAATAAATCTGATATGCATTTTATAGTTATGTTTGTATGTTTTAGATGTTTAAGTGGTTCATGTATTGGCCATTGTGATAAATGCACCACGTCAGAGCTCACTGAAAAATAAAAGCTCCTGTTCTTTAAAGTGTTGAGGATCTGGGTTGATTTTAAGCCATTATATGCATTAAACTCATAATCTGCAACTGAGTGTACGTTACACAATGGGAATCATCCATGTGAGGACAGATTTCACTTTACCCTGTTGGTTCACTGTATAGCAACCTTGACTGTGAAATAAAATGTTCCACGACAAATCAGCTGATCCAGTTTTAATAACACTTTGTTCTGCTTATGTTTGATAAGAACCCAAATAGTCACATCGAATTATATCATAAATGTGAACGAAATAAACGAAAAGAACGATGGATGGATTGATGGATGGATGACTGGATGGATGGATGGATGGATGGATGAATGGGTGGAGTGATAGATGGATGGATGGATGGATGGATGGATGGATGGATGGATGGATGGATGGATGGATGGATGGATCAGGACTGCTTATGGTAAGAGATGAACAGACAGTGAATCCTAAATAATCAAATTGATTGATGGCAGTGCATGACTTTGCTCTGGTGGAACAAAAAAAAAAAGGAACAAATGGAAAGTTCATTAATACACAACAGAACCCGATAAAGAATTTCAATAGAAGTTTATTATAGTGACAATTTGATAAGCTGTTATCAGGCTTCAGTCACTTTACCAGGTCAGTTATGTAACAAATGAAAAGTCAAAATGTCCTAAATATTACAAAGGTGAATTTGTCAAGAAAGCAAAGCTTCCATCTCTTAATACAAAGTCACATTCCCACAGTCCATGATAATTATACAATGATATATTAAATAAAATAAAAATAAAAAACATTTTAGTTTGTGGTTAATCATATTTAAATACCAATGAAAAATATTATAAATCAATTGTATCGACAAAAACCAAATATGATAATGCTGATTGTAATTTTTTATTGTCATTCACAGATTTATTTCTAAGCAATGTAGAATCTACAGAGACGCCCAGAAAACATATACTGTATATCCACAGAGAAAATGCATTGTTTAGACCAGAAAGAATACCACCGAGGTCAGGACAGTGCAAACCAATATGGACATAGAACCACTGATGCGAGTGGAGGAGTCTAGACCAGAAGAAAAAACAACATTACTCTGTCTTTTCAGTCGTTCACAATCACACATCAGTATGACCAAACAGAGTGATACACAGTATACAGGTATAAGAGCTCAAATACCAGTCAGCATGTGAAACGCAGAGGCTTCCTGCCCAGTGACTGCATTTTTAGCAGTACAGGTGTATCTCCCCAAGTCAAACATTCTCATCTCATGGATGTAGTGCACGAACCCGGACATCTGCATGTGTTTGAACTTCCAGAAGAAAGTTGCTTTTGGTAGGGAGTTTGCAGAACAGCTGAGAAGAACGCTGTCTTCAAGCTCTGCTCCGATTGGTGTTTGAGTGATTATTGGTTTGTCGGGTCCATCTTAACAGATGAGGAAGGAAGAGATGGATTGAATGTCAATCATTCCGATCAGAGTGATGTCAAAGTCATACTTAAAATATATTGATGTTTAAAAACATGACATTATAACATAAAATACAGTACAATACTTACAAAAAACTTTGAGCTGGCATCTGGCCACTTCAAAACTCAAAGAATTGCTGACATTACAGGATATCTCTCCGGTGTCGTTCCTGTGCACGGGGCTGATAGATAACACTCTGTTGCCTTCGTAGAAAGTGAATCTCCCTCCAGGAACCAGAGGCTGGCCGTTTTTCATCCAGACTCTGGTGGATATGGCGCCATCAGCATTGCAGATTAGCTTCACAGAGGTTTTGCCTTCTATTAGGTTTTCTGTGGGGCAGGTTAGGGTGGGTTTTGGTACCGTTGCTGTGAAGAAATGATAAATAAAGTCAAATTAAGAACCACTCCTGTGATGGGTGTAAAACGCAGTAGTAGGGTAGTAGTAGTAATACTAATTACTTACATATTTGTTCTTCCCAAACTTCAAATACAGTATCAAACCAATCAATCTCACTTACCTAAAACCTCCAGTTTAGTAGTTCCTTGAATCTGCGAGGCTCCGTTTGGGATGATTATTAATTCATACTCGCCACTATCGTTTTCGGTCAAGTTGCTCAGCACCAGAGATCCAGTCGTTTTATCTAGAGTGACCCTGTTTTCGTAGCCGTTTCCAACCAGATCTGAACTGGTTGAGGTGATTACATTGATGGTACCATTGAAGCTCCAAGTCAGCACCAGAAATGGTTCGGTGGTCGGTGTTACAGATGTTTTGAAGATGACACTGCCTCCCACTGTTCCACGGAGTGAGTCAGGGAGTATACCGGTCCCATAGCAAAGACCTGCTGACGAAAATCAGAGTTCACCAACATTTCACATTGCATTTAATGCTGATGATATATTTAAATCTAACCTTAACAGATTTCTTACCTGAGGTGAGGAACACAAGTATGGTAGACCTGAGAAATGAATAGTTCATGGTGTATCAGTCAGTCTGGTCCTGCTCTAACGATGCCTGACCTTCTACAGTCTGTGCTTGGGCAGAAACTGATTAAGTGTCCCTATAATTATATGCAGTAAATGAAACGTATCAACAAGACATCTACATGTTTTGTTTAATCATTACCTCAATTAACCTCTGATTGTGGCTTGCCAAACTTAAATGACGCATTAATAAAGCACAGAACTGGATGTTCTGAGCACCAGATAAAATCAATGATTCATCGGAATCGGGGACCATGATGCATTGTGATTTTCCACTTTAAATAAAATTGATTGATTGATTGGTTGATTGGTTGATTATTTATGTGAACATTTATTGTGCTGTGTACACTTTTGTATAATAAAATAAGTTATGTTTTCCTCATTATTAAAGAGCTTTATTGATAATGATTATAACGATAATTATCATTCATTCATTTTCTTGAAGATCATAACCATCTTGTCTTTAGCCACTTATTCAAGGTGCCAGTTGTGGGCATTGTTGGAGCATATCTCAGCTGGCTATGGGCAAGAAATGGGGTACATCCCAAATGAGACGCCAGCCTTTTCACTTTTTGACAAACACTGATTTAATAGTTTGTATGTTCTCCCCGGGTTCTCACTGGGTTCTCTGCCCACCACCAAAAACATGTAACTGTAGATGAACTGACTGTTCAAATTGTCAGTCTACGTGTGGTCCTGCGATGTCCTGGCGTCATGTCCAGGGTGTACCCCGCTTCTTGATTGTAGTCAGCTAGGATAGGCTCCGGCATAACCAATGACCCGTAACTTTGGAATCAAGAAATGAATGATTATTATCATAATCATTATTAATAAACCTCTTGAATAATGACGTAAATAGAACTCCTGTTATTTTGCTTAAAATACAACGAGCTGAAAACATAACCAAACAAAATGGGCGCTGACTGGAGTGCATCCTCTGCTTTCATCGCTGTACTGCCCCCTGCAGTTAAAGCTAACACATTAAAAAAAATCTATTTTTGTGACAAACCAACAAAAATGGAAATGAACATGGGTGGAAACTTATAATGACAAAACAGATTCATCACCATTGCTTAATAGCAACACAAGGAACAGCTTTATTTAATTAAAAAAAAGAGTCACTGAACTCATTGGAATGTTATCTTATCTAAGCTCTTTGTTATAGGTTTTACATACATTCATCCTGTTTTATGTAAATAAAACATCAATTTGAAAAAAACCAAAACAAAAAACCTAAAGCAGAAAACAGAAAAAAAGATAATAGAAAACATTTTAACATGTGGCCTGAAATGATATTATTGTTCTGTACTGGATGGATAAATAGGAGTCTGTCTACTCATGATCAAGACTTCGACGATAATGTTGAGTATTCTGCCTCCAAGTGGCCAAAAGGTCTTATCTCAAGGTTCTCCTGTATGTTGTGTTACATTCCAGCAGCAATCTAATGGTTTTCTGTCTCACACCCTCCATGCTTCTTCAGGAGGTGAATGAGGGAATACGGTTCACCTGTGTGGCTCAGCTGAAAGCTGTTTACAACAAGCACCATCCAGGGGCGGCCTTTTAAGCTGCACGCAGCAGAATCTGGGTCTCTCTTCACTGTACCCTGTGAGCCACAGCCGGTGGTGTGATTTTCGAGCATTCATATCTGTGTACTTGGTAAGAGGTGGGGGAGTAGGTAAGTTTGGGGGCACCCTATGCATTTTCTATCACGTAGATTTGCTTTTGTTACACGCGCTAAGAAGAAAGTAGTCAGTGCCAGCCTATGTATGTCTGTCTGCTCCCCTCCTCATCCACAGTTTTGTTAATTTGACACTATAATGCATCTAAAATATTCCATTCTTTCAGAATATTAAAGGGAATAAATGATTTTTCTGCCACATTAAATGACAAGAGCTCACCTGAGCCCCCAGGATGACAATTTAAGTGTAACAATGTCATTCCCCATTTCATCTGTAAATTAAAGTGATTGTCATTCACTCCACTTTTGCAAGTTTCAATGCTGTAATTAAAATGCTGATTGGAGTGCATGAAGATATAAAATATAAACCAAACTGATCCTCATTTTGTCTAATAAGGAAACAATGTTCAAGTTGGTGTCAAGCATTACTCTGTTGATCATCAATGATGTTGTCAAGCCGACCAAAAAAAGACCAAGATTCTTGTTTAACTCTTTAAAAATATTTAGCAAGGGTCACCAGAGTTGCAGAAATCGTAATACATTTCATGACTTGATTAACAATTTACAGGTGATCTTAATGTGACCTCCTCTCAATGTTTGACAGCCCATGTCCAACTGTTCAGTGTTTCAGTACGTTTTGCACCAGTTCCTGGCTCTTAATAGTAAGGTTCACAACAGGCATTCGACCCATGAAACAACCAATACATTTTCTGAATCAATCAAAGGTCTGTAATATATTACATGAGAACTAACAGTGGTGATCTAACGGTTTGACCACAAGAGGGCGACATCTTGAAGATTCCGGGTTTGAGTGCGCGTTAGTTTTCTGTTAACTCCATTAACTTATTATAGAGACGCTTCGTCCGTGCGGTGGCTGACGCGTAATTTACGCGGCCCCGGGTTCTCCACGACAACAGAGGTTCCACACGGAATATTATCAACTGTGTGGAAGACATGGCGCTCATGACTTTACTTTGTGTCCTCCTTGTGTCTTTTACAGGTAAGACAAATTTCTACCGGGATCATGGTGTCCGAAAGTGAAGCCCGAACAATCGATAGAATGAATTCAATAATCAAAAGGTAGATTGTTGTTAGATTCCATTTAAGCAGTTGCCTTTCGTGCGCCGCTAACATGCTGTTAAAGTGTGATTTGAGGAAAAATTGTATTGGCTCTCCTTCATTTGAGGTTTGTTCCGTTAGATATGGGTCACATTATTGGAATGGAGTTGCGCCTCAAAAGTAGTTGGCTGTAAACACCCTCTGTTTCAGTTATTATTATTATTATATAAATGAATGTTAAAATTATTCTCATCATGATTGAATACATTTTGAGAATTATAGTTCCATTGTGTCAAAAGGCACATTTTCCAATGCATTCGCTTTAAAACGCCCTGAAACGCGATTACACCCTTCTTTGTGTAATCTGGTACTGCAGAGATGAAGTTCTGTTTTGTTTTTCACAGAGAAAGTTATGAAGATCATTCTTTTCCTCTTGTGCTTCCTGGGTTGTAAAAAAAACAACTACAAAAAACAGCATTTTTGTTGTTATTTAAGAAAAACACAAAAAATAGAGAACTGCAGAACAAAAATTCACAGGAGAATGCATGAAACCTTTCAGACTTCTGTGCTTCACTGTTACTATGACTACAAACACTTAAGACGCACAAGTCTTCTAGAAGTATGTGTAACCTGAAGTAAAAATACCTCTGTTACCTTCTGTATCTAAGAAGGAATTTCCTCTTTGTTCAGATATAAACGTTAACATTCATGTTACTATTCACCAAGACTGGATTATCAAGCATGTCAAAATACATGGAAGTGTCAGCCGACCATGTAGATGACACGTGTCCGGGGGCAAAATGTGGCCCGCCATATCAATTGATGAGGCCAGCGGGAGCATAAAAGAACCGTGACATCTCTGCTGGTTACCAAGTTAACATTACTCAGTGTATGATTGTGATTGTGACTAAGAGTATCATCCCAGTTGCCATTTTCCCCCCAACTTTTGCGGTTGACTCAGAGATACAGTCAAACCTACAACTGTGTCTTCCAGCTTTAACCGAAGGAGCCGGGTTGCTTCCAGAAACACAACTGAATGGAGTTGTGGGGGGTGCGAGAATGTTCACGACAACACTGATTCCAGGAACACCATATTTTGCACTGTCTTGGAAATTTGGTGATGAAGCTATATTCGATTTTAATGTTAAGAACACAACTGGAGCAGAATATGAAGGCAGGATCACAGTTTTCATGTCTACTGGGTCGCTGGAGCTCCGGAATCTTACTCATAATGACAGTGGAGTATACCAACTTATCATTGTACCTCAGGGATCACCAATAATCCAAGGAAATACCAGACTGATCGTTTATGGTGAGCAAACCCTTCACATGCTGTACTGTTCTGTATTTATCGTCTTCTTCTCCTTTCGGCTTTCCCGTTCAGGGGTCGCCCCAGCAAATCAGTTGCCTCCATCTAACCCTGTCTTCTGCGTCCTCTTCTCACACCAACTACCTTCATGTCCTCTTTCACTACATCTATAAACCTCCTCTTTGGTCTTCCTCTAGGCCTCCTGCCTGTCATCAAAACTTAACACTGTTTTGTATTCATGTATCTTTTAGTAATCTATCTGTTCTATCTGTATATTACTACTTTTTTAAGCATTGCATAAGGCATCTTGTGACAAAAACATGTCTTTGGTTGTGTTCATGACAACAAATCCATGATTGGTTTCTTGACTGATTGACTGAATGGAGATCATGTTAAGAAATTTAACAAAAACTATTTTTTTTTTTTAGATGAAGAAAAGATGTGAAACACATTATGTAAAATAAATTATAGTATTAGATAATGGCATGATTAAAGTTACATGTAGAAGTTGCTTATGAAGACCCTGAAACTTTATTAACTCTAATGAACAATACTCAACAATTTTTCCAAAGCAACATAATTAACTATTTAATATAAATAAATGAATATACGTGGAAAAACAACAATCAAAATAACAGAATTAGTGATTTTTACTCTCTTCAGTGACTGAAGTCAAACACAACATCAACAAAACCTGAAGCTGCACTTTGAAGTCCACATGTTTTGTAAATGGTCTAAATCAGTGGTCCCCAACCTTTTTGTGCCGTTTTCACGTCAGACAATATTTTGATTGACTGAAGTGTGGTGGATAAATACAATAAACAACCAGCATAAGAGCTGGAATTTGCAGCTTTCTTTGTGAGTATTTTGACAAACATCAATAGTGACATGTGAGGAGAGAATCTGTTAATTTTCCAAAATGGACAATAAATAAAATGGAAAAGTGTGACCAGTACCAGTTCGTAGGCTGGGAGTTGGGAACCATTGGTCTCAAATTTAAGCCTAACCCTAATGCTACAGACACGGTGTTATTTAGACTCTAAATGAGTAACGCTACACAGACACAAAGTGTGATTTAGACTAACATTTTGTGTCTGTGTAGCATTGCTGTCTCCTGATGAACATGGTATCTACCACTAGCTAAGGTAGTGTTTTCCCTCTACAGTTCAATTTGTTCAATCTTTACTCCATTCCATTAGAGTACTGACCCTTTTGCTGCTTATTTGATCTTTCAGAACTGGTCTCTAATGTGGTGGTTAGAGCCAGCAATACAGACTTGGTGGAGTTCAACAGTACCGTCCGTCTGTCCTGCTCCTGTTCTGGATCCTCCCCTTCTTTCCTCTGGATGAACAGCAGCTCTGAGGTCACAGCCAGTGACAGAGTTCAGCTCACTGATGGAGGCTCTACTCTCACTATAGTCAATGTGAGCCGCTACGACCAGGGACCATTCTGGTGTCAGGTGTCCAATCCTGTCAGTAATGGCTCCAGTGGTCCAGTAAACCTCTCAGTCAGCTGTGAGTTACACCTGCCAAATAACATTCTACATGCAAATAACGTTGTAGTTTGTGATTTATTCACTGTTCTTTTTCTCCAATGCTTTCAGTTGGACCAGAAAATATTATTTTGACATCTTCCAACCAAGAATACAATAAGAAAGGCTCAAACGTTACCCTGTCCTGTTCAGCTGTCTCCAAACCTTCTGCCCAGCTTTCCTGGTTTCTGAATGGAGATAAGCTGCGTAATGCTGGACCAGAGCTCAGACTGGTGAATGTACAATTAAATCAGAGTGGAAACTACACCTGTCAGGCCTTTAACCAGAAAACTGGCTGGTATGGAGACTCCCTGCCTTCACCGTTGACTGTGTTGGGTAAGTTTGAATTAAATGATACCTAAATCCCAACTTTATAGATAAAGTTGGGATTTAGGTATTCACCTGTCGACATATTAGTAAAAATCTAAATATGTCTTTAATTTAAATAACTTCTGCAAGGATTTCACAGATGTCACAAACTGATATGGAAGGCAAGTATAAGAAATATAAAAGCGGAGGACAATCAAGTACCACATGTTCAGAGTGATAATGTCGATCAAAGTTTAATTCTAGTTCCTCCATCCCATCAGCTTGTATTGTTATTATCTTATTACTGCCTGTGGATTCATCAGTTTATGATGCTTCAATATAATAAATTCACCTGCATCTTTAGAGTTAAACACAACCTGTGCACAGAAGACGGTAAATACACAGTAGTGTTTCCCCCTGCTAACCGCAATGTTGTAGAAATGACAGTTGCACTCTTCAGTTCCTTTGGTTACTCAATCAACTCTTAGCACCTCGGTTACTTTTGTTCCCCTTTTCAAACAGAGATGATATCGTATGGCTCCATCACGTCATCAACAAACGTGTCCATTGAGGGGAACTCGGTCAACTTTACCTGCGAGGCCACTGGTTCTATATTTACCAGACGGTGGACGAAGGACGGCTCAGAACTGGTTCTTACTGATGACACGGTGTTTCACGATGGGAACAGAGTGCTGTCATTCAACAGAATCAGTCGAGGAGACAGTGGAGAATATTTCTGTAACATCAGCAACCCTCTCAGCAGCGACTGGGCAAATTACATCTTAGTTGTTAACTGTAGGTGACAAACTACAGAATGTGTATGAATACTGTTTATAAAAGCTGTGTATATACATCATTTTATTTCTGTTTGTCTTTCAGATGGACCAGACAATGTTAAAATCACAGGTCCAAATGAGCTACATTTTGGGGACACCTTAGTGTTAACATGCTCTGCTGAGTCTACACCACCTGCAAGTTTCACCTGGAAACGGAATGGGACAGTGATACACAATTCTGCTGTGTTCACCATAAATATCAGTGATATTTCAGACAATGACTTCTACACCTGCCAAGCCATGAATAATATAACTGGGAGAATAACAACAGTGGAGCATGAATTGATTGTAACAGGTATGTTAATTAAAGCCAATAAGGTAATAACAGCTGATAATGTAATAAATTTGCCCCTTTTGAAATGTATAAGGCCAATAATAAATGAGCCCATATGCAATAACTGTCAAATAATGTAATAAGTCATGAAGATAATTTAATAAGTTTTAAAATAATTTTTGACTAATGATGTGATTTATTCCATAATAAATTGTTATTGGCTAGATATTATGCTATTGGCCTGGTTAATAAAACCCCAACTAACTTAAACCCTAACCTTAACACTAACCCCTAGCCAAAAAGGATTACATTATCGGTTCAGGACTCATTTATTATGTTGTTATGCTATTATAATTCAAAAAGATCAAATTATTTGTTATTGACTTATTACATCATTGGCTTCAGGAAGATAACAATATAGTGCTGATTAAAATTTTAGTTTAGAGTTTTTGATAGTTCATTATAAACCTTTAAATGCCTAAATTACCACAAGGCAACTCAACCATCCACCATGTCAGGCATCACTCTCGTATAAAATAAATAGCTACGTGTCTGATGTAATTTCAGACAAAACAGAAATATTCATTTCTGCTTCATATCTACTGGTATGATGGGGCTGTTCTTAATATTGAATGTTGGAAAAACTATATATTTTTTGGTCTTCTTTGTTCTTGTCATCCCAGACAGATCATCGGGATGTTCGAGTGGGTGCATCGCTGGAATCTGTATCGCATGTATTGTCGTCATCTGTTCAGTTGCTGCAGGGTTACTCATTTGTCAAAGAAAGTAAGTGGCTTTATGAAGATGTTGTCATGAATAGTCTTTGATCAATAACAGTGGTAAAAGTAACAGGTCAGTATTGATGGATTTAGACTGAGAAGTTAGAGTTTTATAATACAGGAAGTCTTGACCAGCTTTTTAAGGGCATCCAACAACAAAAGCCAGAATCAGCTGTTGATGTTGAACCACTGCATGGTACTGTAGCATGTAGTATGTGACTTACCTTTTAGAGCAAAGGAAGGGTTGGGGGGGGGCGGGGTAATGTTGGTGAGAGGCAGAGCTTTCATCAGAAAGATTGTCCCCACTACCACTATCATCACCAGACTTCCTTAGTATCCATTACAAACAGTAAAGTTACACATGGCAGCGTCCTAGGAGCAGCTTGTGGGGTTCTGTACCTTGCTCAAGGGCACCTGAGCAGTGCTCAGGAGGTGAACTGACACCTCTCCAGCACATGACAACACATCTGTCATTGGTTGCTTGATTAACTGATTGAAATCCTCTGTAATAATGGGTGAAATATTGGATATGCTTCATGAGACTGCAGGTATGATCATTAAAATTATGTAATCAGATGAATTGTGTGCAGTTTTTAAGGTCAGATTGTTCCTTTATTACAATTCTGTTCCAGAATGTCAGCTAATAACAAAAATTTCAATTGCATACTAATGACTCATTTCCTCTCAAAGCAGAGAAAAGCAAAAACAATCCAGGACACTTTTCAAGACAGAAGGTGAGTATATATTCAAATGTGTGTTTTTGGGGTTTTTTGCTTACATATACAGCATAATTCACCTGCTTTTGAGTCTTCCTAACCATTGATATTTCTTATGTGTTGATGATGGAGGTAAAGGTGAGGACAACACCGCATATTCAAGTCAGGTAAATATTCCCATTGTGTTGACTCGTGCTCAAAGCATGTTACACAGGCTATTGGAGACCTCAGTCTTAATTCACCTACCCACCAGGCTTATATTAACTACGAGAAGACGGATGGTCATGATTTGATTGGAAATTTAGAATGCTAATTTAGCGATTTAACGTGCTAATAATTTAGAACATGCAAGGTGCCACTTGGTGATCAGTTTTATAAGGTTTAGACTGAGAGGCTTCCTCCCTCAACTGCTAGACCTAATTTAATAATAAAGTTTAATCAGTGTCAGACTTTGAACCAGGAAGAGCGTCTGTGTACATAAACTCTGTACGAGTCTCAACCTCCACAGAACTGTTTTTTTTTTTTTTCTTGGGTTTTTTTGTGCAGCTTCTCATGTTTGATTGTGCTTGTTTTGGAATTATTAAGATGAATGGCTGATTACATTTTATCAAATAGGGATTATTTCTTCACCTAAATTTTAAATAAAGCAGCTAACCAATATTTATCTTCTTTCTTTCTAAAAAAGGAGCCAAACTATGTCGACATTGATTTCGGACAGAACAAAGATAGACTGCCAAACCAGCTGGATCCACAGACCAACTCATCAGAATACGCTGAGATCAGAGTGATGAACGATCCTCCTCCAGCAGCCTCACCTCCGACTTACGATGTTTACCTGCAGCGAAAAAGCGGTATAGCTCCCCAGCCTGACGCCAATGGAACTGAACTGTATGCTCGGGTCCTGAAGGACTGACCACATTGGATATGATGGATCATGTGGCCACCATAGCCTGGACAGCAAAGCAGCTGAAACATAGTATGTGGTGAAAACCTGCGATCCTATCTGAGCTACATTTTAAAGGACTAAGTCAGACGTGAGTTTACTTAGTCAGAGCACTTTAGCAGTGGTTAATATTCAACCAGCCTGTGAGAGTTATAGCCTGGACTCAGGTCAGAAGTTGCCTAATGTTGCTCGATGAGTTTGCATACATAAGTTATCCTTTCTTTTTTTTGCAGGTACACTCAATGCGAAGTGTTCCCAGTGCAAATTATTACCTCTATTAAGGAGGTTATGTTTTTGAACTGGGTTGTTTGCTTTGCGTTTGCGGGTTATGGAAATACAATAGGCCCAATAGTCATTAACGAGGTACAGCAAGAGTTAAGGGAGAAACCACTAAAGTTTGAAGTGGATCCAAATTGCAGAATGATATAACTTGATAACGTTTGTTTGTAAGATTTAGTTGTATTTTTATCCAGCAGGGGTTCAAGCAAGGAAGACAGCAACTGAAGAGACTGAGTAGATGTGGACAATGAATAAAAAGCAAATCAGATCTTTTTTTTTTACCTGTTTCACAATATTTTGCATTCGAAAGCACAAATAAACACAACCTCACCTCATAGCCAAAACATTTTTTGTATGGCCTTAGTTTGGTACTGTTGTTACCAGGATGCTAGAAACTTGCTTTCTAGAGGCTGATGCAAAGCCCAAATAAGACGTTATAAGATGCTATAATTATGTTAAGAAGAAAATACAGGTGAATTTAGTGTAACTGTAGATAACTGCTGCATATTCAGAAGAGATTATTGTGAATTAATGCAATGATTCATCTAAGTATGACCTTTTTTAATGTGAATAAATCCCCCTGTGAGTGTCCTTATGTTTCTCTGTGCTCCATTCAGTCTTTTTCCATTTGGGGAAAAACGGTTAGTTTTCACTGGATACTAGAATAACACCTACAAGTTGTCAAACAGGTGAGCAGAAACTGATCTGCTAACAAACCTGTCATGCTTATTCTAGTGATGAGTGATAATTCAGGACAAGTTTAGTGTATGAAGAGGTGTTTCCTCTATGCCTAATACACTGTGTATTAGATCATGTTTGAAATAATGTTACTTGAATATTTCTCTAGCTTATTTTAACAGCTGATTTTTTTTATTCAAAAAGTTTTTTACTATTAAAATGGAAGATGGCACTTTGAGAGAAATAATAATAATAGTGCCATATTTCTAACAAAAACAGTCACATCTTGGCATATTTTGCAGCTTCTTTAAGGACAAAGATGTAAAACTGATATGTAATCAGTAATAATTGTCTATGAAATAAGTATGGCAACAAGCAATTTTTTTTGTCTCATTTGAAAAGATTGATTTAAAGAGTGAAGGTCTTCAGTTGGGCACAACATTACTGTATTCACCTTTGTTGGATTGTTGATAATTTGTTAACTCTTAACTGCAGGAATTGTGTAGTGCAGCAACTTTTGATGACAGAATTTATTTATTTTTTGTTCAGCAAAAACTACAAGAATGAAGTGTCCTGACACAAGCTAATGAGTGTCTGGCCAGATTCCCTCTCGTGGTTACTCATTGCTAAAGATAAAACTGAGTTAGTCACACAGTTGATTTCATTTGCACTGAGAGAGAAACATTACACAAGCCGTGTTTCCCACACAAAACTAAATCCTTTTGTTCTTTAAAATGTATAAATGCTAGCAATGACCTGAAGACATGCTAAATGTCAGTCGAAGGTGAAAACTTGGATTTAAAGATGACCATGGAATGTTTTAAAGAATGATTATTATTTTAAACATTAAAATACTAACTTTGGTCTTTGAATTGAGAAATTCACTAAGTTTTCATGCTGTATGCTCAGGAGATAACCTTTGAAACCCTCTTTCTAGTAGTGCACACAATTTAGTAAAAGATCTTGACAACAAGGTAAAGGGTGAATTATTGTTTAAATTCTTGCGATTCTAACCATTAAATATATTTATAGTGTTTATAATCCATTAAAACATCAATCTTTACTGCATTACAGTTCATTCATTTGGCTAATCTTTAACCAAAAAGAATAAATATCTTAAAATGGTTTTTAATGATTTTTTAAAAAATTTTATTCAAGAGACACTTCATCTTTTTCTTTGTGAACACTGTTAGCATTGAATATGTGATCGCTTGTTTTCTTTTTCACATGAATGTAGCTTTTCTTTAACCCTCACATTGGCTCCGAAGTGAATGTTTGATTAAGATTTGAACTGTTTAACCAAAGAAAGAATGGGGTGAATGTATTATAATATTACCTTCAGATGAGTAAACTATTTTTACATTGAATCTGCACACATTTAAGTGTATCTGACTGTCTTGTTCACATATAGTAGTGCTTGTGTCTGTGTTTTCACATTTATAACACCCATTTCATGTGTTGAATTAACAAGGTTCTATGTTATTTATATCTAATAGGGAACCAGAGATTCAGTCTAGTACAGATATGAATGTGACTTTGACTTCCAGTCCAAGTTAGTGCAAGGTAGCTCATATTTTCTTACAATTTTAGAAAATGGTGTTGATAGTTGTGATAATCAATGACGTAAGTGTTCTTCAGTGGCATAAAGAAGATAGGAGCTGCAGGCAAAACAAGATGCAAATATAAATTCATTTCCATATGTGATATCACATTTACTGCATACCAATATGTTCAAAGTTCAGTGTGACTAATACATAGCAATATATCTACTCAAAACAGGACACCAAGATGAAGGGAGTGTGAATGAGAATCATAAAGTAAGGTATTTTTCCATGATTTCCTTTTAATGTAATAAAAACCTATTAAAAAAACCTCATTGTTATTGAAAGCAATGTCAGAATGTTTAGGACTATAGTATTTCGCATTATCAAATTGTTACATTATTTAAGGAACAGATCCCACACTGATAGGTTGATTCATTATTGATATTAAAATTATTATTATTATTAGTATTAGTAGTAGTAGTAGTATCAGGCACGAGGATCACAGAATGATGGGAGAAGAACCCCATCCTTGTTTTTATTAAACAGGGAACATGAGGCTCACAGCCTAAAAGGAAAAGTGCCATCTAGTGTTCAATGACTGAACAAATTATCCCAGACAAACAGGAGTTCTGTGTACAAACCCACTGTAGAGGAAGCAAAAATACCATAACTGTGTTCTACATTTGGTACTGACAATATGATAATTTGATTAATTTACTGACTGCTGGTGTTAATGCAGAACAATGCTACCATTTATTCATTTCTCCTACTTTATTTCGGATTAAAAGAAGAAAGCAGAAGCAGAAGCGGTCTTTTTTAAATACAAAACACTGCCCCTATATCTTCCATTTTTTCTTTCAGACAGGGCTTCCCAGCTGTAATCATTTGTGAAGATCAGAATAGTTTAATAAAGGAAGTCAGATTCAATGATTCAGATGTTGGAGTGAAAGCTTTTATCTTTTATGTAGTTTTTCCATGGAAATTCATCGTCAGCATGCAGACTTGACCTTGTTTCTGAGAGATTTAACAAAATGTGCCTTAAATTTGTTCTTCCCTTCATCTATCCTCAATACTGCTGTCGATACATTAGAATATGAATTATAAAGTGTTTTGGTTTTTGCATTGAAGTCACAGTGTGAGGGAGTTTCTTGTTTTGACATAACAGCATTGCTGGGAGAAGCCATTTGGGAAACTCACAGTTGTGAAATTCATTGTAGAGTAAGTTTTTGGTTTGGAAACATATGCTTGAGATTATGTTCAAGTTTATTGCTGTTAATATTTCAAGACTGTACATTGTGGGGATAATGTAGATTACTGCCGATCACATTAAATGCTTATAGTAGCATATGCATCAATGTTAGTATAGACATTAGCCGAAAGCTAATTCATTTTTTATATTATGGTATATTCTGCTTATGAATATACCATAATATAGCTGCTTAGTTTTACAGTTGAGATATTTACTAAATTGTGTTATCATTTTATACACATTATAACTATGTTTTAAAGGTTGATTCACTGTTAATCTAGTATATTGGAGTAAGAACATGTAAAATGATGTCTTTGCACGTGTGTAACTGAGTGTCCTGTTCCTCATATGGTACAGGTGTGGGTAAAATGTAAGTTTGCACAATCAGTGTTCAGACTAAATAGCTGAAACCATTTATTTGGTAACTGAAACACATCACTATCTCTCTGTATCATGTGAAACAAGAATAAATTCCATGAGAGTCCCTTCCAGGACTGTAGTCAATAAAATGTTAGTGTCGGCTGACCTAAGTGTTCTTCGATAATTGGACTTCCTCTTTGTAAGATCTGATGCCACTGAATGAACCCTCTGCAGAGTATATCGTTCATTAATGCTGTCTGTTCATTAAACCTTGTGATTTGCTAAATTGCTGTTTCAGGTATAAACTAAAACACTCCCTTGGTATCTGGAGACCGGAGAATTCTGTCTCCTCAACCCTGACGCAGTGTTTTCTGAGTAAAGACTCTAAATGGATCTTCTGAATCAGAGCTTTGCTTGGGGTCTGTTGTCTACCTTTCCAGCTGTGGTACCAGGGGCACAAAGACATTAAAAACATCCTGCAATGATCAACATGAAGGAAAGATAAAATTCCATATCTAAATCCATGTGTCACGTGTCTTCTCATAATAATGCCTATTTTTGGTGTTTCCTCCTCCTTCACATCAATAGAATTGACATCACAAGTCATTGTTTGACCAAGACAACCTCTGCCTTAGTTGTGTTACTGATTCACTTGCACCCTCAAAAGAGGCTTTTGTGAAGCCAACCTCCATCTACAAAATAACTTACTCATAATACTTATGTGCTGTTTCTTTTACTCTTCAGCAACTGAGCAAATATGAAAACAGTCGCACAGAGCAAACAGATGGGGGAGACAGAGGCCTAAGGGTGTGTTATTCTTATAATATTTGCTGCCTTTTAATCTTTTTTTCCCAGTACATCACCTCTTCATAATTTATTTGTCAGTTACATTTTGTGTTATTGATCTAAATCTGTGGACCTGTGACAGTTTGTTGTTTTCTGCAAATGGTTATGATGCTTCAACATTTCAAAGACATTTTTGAAGGCTCTGTTGGCCAAAGAGTTAATATAAATGAAAAAAGAACGAAAAACAAAACAACTTTTACCTTTCTTTTTCAGTTGTATTTATAGTGAGTAGTTTTCTAATCTGTGGGGGTCATTATGTTCTTGAACTTTCTCTTAGAGCAGGCTCTATGTTTTAGTGTACCATTGGAATATCCCTCAGAAGTCTTGTAATTACTGCCTACAATGATGACACAATGCTGCCGTAAAGACTTTCCATTGTGTTCCAATGTATAAATAGTGGTGATGTTCTTGAATGCGACTACAAACAACTGTTGATCCTCTAGTATTGCAACCCAAGCAGCAATACCTGCATCTGTGCATTTAGTTACATATCTAAACAATGACAAGGCATTACTGTACCAGGAAAGACTCGTACCCAGACTAACAGGTTTATACATTTTTGCCAAGCATATCAGGATGACTGCTCTTTTGCAGAGAAATATGGTTCCTGTAGACCCTGATTAAAAGGACCAGGACATGAGGGGATCCAGGGGATACGTATCTGTGCTCTTTCTGTGTTTTATTACTTGTTGTCATCTCTGGTGTGCCGTTGATTCATAAATTCTTGCAAAATGTATTTGCATTAAAATTTGCAACAGAATTTTGCAAATGACCTGTATTCAAAACAGGCTATTGGTCAAACAGTATGGCAGAATTTTATTACTGTACACCATAGAAGAGGATGGAGGCAAGACGTTATCATGTAATACAATTCACCTAATACTACCTTCCAGAGTATATATGTACATATATTCCACAAATTAAAATATTTACCTGATTTATTACTTTTTCTGTGCAGTTTTTTTTCTTTTTTACTTTTTTCTCAGGAAAATATACATTTTTACATTGTAGTTATTAACCCCCTAACTAAGCTCCAGATTTATGTATTTATGTATCAGCTGTAGTTATTAGTCACTTTTTGAATTGAGGTTATTCTAATTGACGTTTATATGTAATATGCTGATTGTTAATCTGGCTCCCGCCTTCTGAAGCTGCTTCACATTGTCATCTGGAGGCTTGACTAATATTGCAGCCATGCTAACCATTTCATCTTGTGACTCCGGTACAAAACACAGGTGCGGTCAGATACTGAACTTTGGACCGGTCGCAGGCCAAATAATGCCACATGTTTACTATGTGCTATTGTGAAAGATGAAAGCTGGATTGTCTGCTCATCATCTAGTATTGACAGCTTCTCTTTCTTCTGTTTTAAATGGATGTGAGGTGCACTAAATTATCGGAGTTAATATTGTGGTCTGTCATTAAATGCTGCATATTTTGTTATATCCAAATAAGATGTTCTGTAGTCTGAGTACACAGAACAGAACAGATAAACATTTACAACAGAAAGCTGCTGCAGGTGCAGGTGTATTCATTTGGAGTGTAAACTTCATGGAAGCTGAACAGACTTGATACACACACAGACACACAAAATACGTAAGTACACATGAAACTTTCAGAAGTAGATAAAACTAGAAAAATATCCCAAAGAGTCAATAACTCCCCCACAATATTTGTATTACTTATTAAACATTAATCAATAACCCCACATGCAACACCTCCGGAACACACCTTCTGTCACAATTTATCATTTTGCCCATGGACCACTGACAGAGTTTCACCCACCATGGTAAACGAAGAATGTCATACACCTTTTGTAAGTTTGAGGGGAGAGAGAACACCAGATAACCAGAAGCACCTGGAGATAAGAATTGGGGTTTGCTTCTGTAAGTATTTATGGGTAAGGGGTTGGACATACGTGCAAATATAGAGAAGAAACACAGAGGACCACCTCAGACTATTGATACACAATGAAGAAGATAAGTGAAGGAACTTCTGCTATTTTACTGCTTGCTGTCATACGAGGTAAGCTCTGATGCGGCTAATATACGAAATTACTTAACTGTAAAAGACTGTCATATTTAAACTAAATACATTTTGCTGTCTTCCTCAGGGGCTCTGGCTTCCGGTGCTGTGGAGGTCAAGCCCTCCGTCAACCCTGCTGTGGTTGGGGACACAGTGATGCTGTCTCTGTCTCCTTCTGGGACTGTGAGTAGTGGGAGCTGGTCAGTGGGAGGCTCCCTCATCATCACCTGGGCGAGGGGAGAGCAGCTAGTTTTCCCCAGTCACGATGGCAGGGCATCGGTCGATGTCCTGACTGGAGCTCTCAATGTGAGCTCCCTCACAGTGGCCGATTCAGGAGTCTACATAGTGCAGAGCAGCAACCCCCAGATTAAAGCCAATGCTTCCATCAGTGTTCTGGGTAAGCCTGAACAAATAATCGGGAGGAACTAATTGCAATAGCTCCTCAACTACAAACTCTGTGGACTCTTCTGAAAACTGAAACCATAGCGACTTGAGTTCACCTTGTCCCCTTCGTTCAAATGTGACTGCACCTATTCACACCTTGAAGACAGTGTTGCCATTAAAAAAAAATTAATGCAAGCTGTAAATTAAATTGGAATTGTAAGGAAGCGTTACGTTTCAAAATAATCAATCGTTTGCAGAAAGAATTGTTTATTCTGATGATTGGATTCCATGTTTCGGATGCCAAATATAAAAAGAGCTAAACCTTGACTTACACTTTATTTCCAGCAATATATCCAGCTTAATTACTTAATTTCAGTTATGTTTTGAAGGATGGTAAACAAATTTATGACCAAGTATTGTCAACAAGGAACCCACGTTAAACGGCACAAAGAAATAGAATTATCACATAGATGTTGTAGATAGAACCTAAATGACAAGAGAATTTAAAACTAGCTACAACAAAAAATCACATTCAATCTCTACAAAGCTGTGAACATTGCCTGTGGGAGTCCTCTGTAACTGGTTGTCATGGAGAAAAAAAATGTGCTGATGAATTGTTTATGTCACCTTTTTACTGGAACTGGTTCCTGTTGCAGAGAAAAATGAGAAGTCCTAAACAGTGAGAGGCCTTTGAAGTATTTTGACTGACAACCACCCAGAGCATGTCACCAATACTTCAAGTAATGGCCAATGTTTGTGTTCCTTTTCGCTGCCCTTTTGACAGCAGAGTCAAGGATATTTCCACAAGCAAAATCAATTTCGGGGTACCTGTATCGGCCTGTTGTATTTTTATATTGGTGTTTAACAGCACAGCTTGTTCTTGTGGAGTGTGGTAGATTCAGTTCAACACTTTAAGGACTAAAAAAGGTGATCCTTCCATTTTCTAACAGAACCGTCTTTACATAAGTTGTGGCATAATATTTATGGTTTATAACTAAATTAAAATTAACAACTAAAATGCCTGTGTTTGAGATTGAGATTGAAGCCTAGAAATCACTATCAAGTATCCTATTGTATCTTCAGTATATCTGCAGTATATCAATAAAAAAAAATCATTGTTGTTTTAAAATGAGAGACATTGGAATTATATCGGGACTGTATTGGAAAGAATTAGATTGCAGTTGTACAGCTATATAAATTTGGCTATAAAATTTTATAGACCAGAACTTAATTTTTAAATTGTCAATCATTTTGCTTGTCTTCTATAAATAGCAAACAGTATTTGTCAGTTGCATCTAAATCCATGTTTCCTTGTCCTGGTTTTCACAGAACCCATTACAAATGTCACAGTAAGTGTGAATCAAACCAATCTGATGGAGATTAGCAGTTCAGCAGTTGTCACATGCTCCGTCTCCTCTGGATCCTCCATGTCTTTCGTCTGGATGAACAGCAGCTCTGAGGTCACAGCCAGTGACAGAGTTCAGCTCACTGATGGAGGCTCTACTCTCACTATAGTCAATGTGAGTCGCCATGACCAGGGTCCATTCAGGTGCCATGTGTTCAATTCTGTCAGTAATGGCACCAGTCGACCACTAAATTTAAGCATCAGCTGTGAGTAAAGTTTCCCTTAAATCATTATTTACTCCCCCAGGTAAACAACAGAGTTCTAAAAATGCATCAATCCTCTTTTCCTCTGCCATTTTTTATGCCTCTTCATCAGATGGTCCAGATGGCATGACCATAACAGTAAATGGACAGAATACAACTTTCTTCTCAAGTGGATCCAATCTCTCAATGTTCTGTTCAGCGCAGTCCAATCCCCGGGCTCACCTTCAGTGGGCTGTCAGAGGAGAGCTAATGAACACAACGGGTCCGCTGTTGGAGCTGGTCAGTGTCAGCGAGGACCAAAGTGGCACATATTCCTGTCTGGCCTTCAATAATCACACCAAGGTGACACGTAATGTCACTGCAAACATCACCATAGCAGGTGAGTATGTTTGCATTGTGATGTCAGCCTACATATTTCTTCATCTGTTCCCTGTTTCATAATTGCTTTATTTTTCTATACAGATGTGTCAGGATCAGAGCAACAGGCGGTCAACATTTGGCTCCTGCCTTTGCTATTATTGGTTGGATTCTTCTTGTAGATGTCAGGCAAGTTTAGAATAAATATACATCTGTTTTAGTCTTTTTTACACTACAAAACTTAATTTTTTTTAATTTTTAGTCCTAGACATAATAGGCTACATTATAGATTGCAGTATAGGTAAGATGTGCTTCCTGGTGAGACATTATCGAGCTAAATGAAAAAACAGATTGCCACTACTAGTTATTTTAATTATTGACACTGTAAAGACAATTTATAATTTGACCCCCAAAAATTATTGTTGTTACTGGAAAATAAGTCCAAAAACAAAGCATTTGCAGTTATTAAAAATATATAGTAACCGCTTCTCTTTCACAGATACCGGGGAGTCTGATGCAGCAAAAGAAACAGGATACAGAGAACCTTTCACTAATGTCCAAAAAAAACACCCATAACTATTTTCACATGTATTGAAATGTCTTTTATTTGGCAATTAAATCAAACTTTATATTATTATGAGCTAATTTGATTATCATTGTCGACTGTCAAATATTTTGTTCCCCTTGCTTTTGTTTTTTGCAATTTGTTCAATAATAAAACATGGAATTTGCCTGATAAGAAGAACTTAAAGTAAGAAGAAACTGCCCAGCCGCACCCACATCAAACACAAAATATAAAAAATAGTAACTTTTCAAAAACTGTACCAGCTCTCACGTGTTGTACAGGTATTCTTTGTTGACCCTTTGTACACTGTGCAGGACTCAGAATCTGGTTCAATGACTGTCACTGTTTAAGTAAGATTAAGTGTTTGAAACGAAACTTAGGAACTGGGAGTAAGGAGAGGGAAAGATATTTCCAATAAAGGAAAACTGTTGTCTGTTATCAAAGCCTGTTCATGTTTTAAAGTAGAAAAGCAGCTGGTTTTCAAAGAATCCTAAAAGCAAAAGTTTCTGATGAAAAGATGTGAATGTGATAAATGATAAAGCATTTAAAAACAAGAGGTTTTTTTTTTCTCCAGAAAATAGTTTTAGTCACATTTTCCATCACATCAAATTGTGTATTCTGTAACCTTTTCTTTGTTTTTAGTCATTTCTCTACTCTCAAATGTTTAATCATTCTGCAACGTCAGAGAAGGCGCTATCTATAAGTATCTAGCAGCATTTATCTGGATTACATAAACCCACTTGCAAACTTTTCACAGTCATGTCAGCAAACTATTCCAAAGCATCACCAATATCACCCGATACTGACTGAAGTTTACAGTAAACGAAAAGTCCTTGATGTGTACCAGTGTGTACTGTGTAAAATCACACAAAACAAGGTGTGGCCATGACAGGGAGGCAGGATGGTGATGGTCGAGTACTGGTAGGCATTTACATAATGATATCAGAAAGCTAGACTGATTCAGAGCAAATATTTGCTGAACTGAAAGCGCCTAGGACCGTATAATATCACCAGGTTTTGAATTTATCAAGTGTATTTAGCTGACAGTGGCCAACCAGAAAGGAGTTGAAGAGAAGAATGGAGTCTCCAGTGGTGTTCGTCCTAATCCTGGCCACAATCACTTTTCAAGCAGGTAAGGCTAAATAGTTTTTTTTTTGTATTTGAATTAATTTACTGATCACTCATGTGCAAATAGTTTTAAGTTCAGATAATGATATTTAAATATGCCACTTGCTTATATTTTATTCTTAATACAGTTCCTGTCAAACATTTGGACATTCTGTTCAAACAGATGCTGAATGTACTGATAATTATTTCAACCATATTGAAGGGTGATGACTGCTGCCTGTTTCTTTTCTATCTGTTTCTCCAGCTCCTGCACGTACCCAGACCTTAAAAGCCTCTGAGAACCCCTTGCCAGTGGGCAGCGACGTCATGCTTTACACAGAAGCCAATGTCACTACGGGCGTATGGATATTCCAAAACGGAGTAATTGTGTTCATAGTCTCAGGACAAGAAGTCATAACCCAAAGTTACCAGAACAGAGTGACATTAAATAATACCAATAATTTCACATCATTGACCATAAAGTCAGTGACAGTGAACGACTCCGGGCAGTACACCTTACAGTTAGCAAATTCGTTTCAAGCCAGTTTAAAGCTGTCAGTTCAAGGTAAGAACTTTTCATATCTCTCCATTAAAGCTCATATCATACATATACTGTAAATGCATATAAATGAAGATTTCTAAAACTTAAGATGGTGTTCTGTCTGTTTACATTAACTAGTATATACTGTTCTTTTTTTTTATGTTTATGTGTTCTGAAGGACTTTCCAGCCATTAGTCACCTTGACGATGTAGCAGAGCAAGTCCTAATTCAGTCTCAATCATGCAGAATGAAATAAAAGGGACATTTAGGCCCATTATTTTATACTCATTCTGTAAATATGTCTCCAAACATAGAAGGATTAATATAACGCTCATATACAGTCATACACTCATCTACCATAGTACCTTGAGAGACAAATTTAATTCATTCCGAGTTCGTAAGTCAATCTGCTTGTATCTCAAATGAATTTTCTCCATTTAAAATAACTAAAATCAATTTAATCTGTTCCAACCTTTTTATGAAAACAAAGAAAGATGTTTTTTTTATCAAACAATAATTGTGCACACTTTACCTGTGCATAATTATATGTAAGTTATGTAAATAATGATGGAGCATAAAAAGAAAAGCAAAAGCCACAAGCAAACACGAGCTATGTCTTTACTCCGCAGACAACGTGGGAAAGAATGAGATGCAATCTGAGCTTTGTTGCACCCTTCTGCTAATTAGCGGTGATGTCTCAAAGTAACTCCGATTTTTTGTCGTCTCTCAACAAACTTTGGTATCGATTGACTTGTCTGTCAAGGTACTACTGTATTACTATTTTTCTATTTGTCATTTTTTTTGTCACTGCACTGAAGCTAAAAAAAAAAAAAAGATCTATATGCTGGCTCTGTCATGACTGAGCAAAATAAAGTTAGTAAAAGCTTCCAAACTCAGCTTTTCTTCATCTCCTCACAAAAAAAATATTCCGATGGACAAACAGATAGACAGATTTCATTTTCATTCACTTTTGTGTGACTTTTGGCTTCAAATTTAAGATCGGACATCAGTTAAAGCACGTTGGACTTTTGCCTGCATTTATTAGGAAACGCTACATTGCTTTTCCTCTGCAGTCCTACTAAAACCTATTATTTCACTTTTTTTTAGAGCCAATTTCAAATGTGGCTCTGATGGCAAAAGCAACCAACCTGGTAGAAAGCAATGACACGGCAGTTCTCACGTGTTCTGTGTCAAAGGGGACGTCATTAACTTATGTTTGGATAAACAACAGTCAAGTGATCACATCCCGCGAGGGAGTAGAGTTCAGCGATGGAGGCGCCATTCTAACTCTTGACAAGGTGACTCGCTACGATGAGGGGCCATTCTGGTGCAATGTGTCTAATGCTGTCAGCGCTGGCATCAGTCAACCAGTTAATCTGAACATCAGCTGTGAGTTTTTGCAACACACATTAGCGGCCTGCTGTATGTGTGAAATTCTAACTAGATGACATCAACCCTAAAAACCACTTATCTCTTTCTGCTTTATCAGATGGTCCCAGCAACACAGCATTAAAGATCATGCCCATGAAACCCGCGTATAAAACTGGATCAAACATCAGCATCAGTTGCTCCACTGAGTCCAAGCCTTCAGCGATGATTAAATGGATGTTTGACGGAATGGATCTGAATCATTCTGGCTCAATGCTTTACCTAAAGAATGTTACAGAGAACAAAACAGGAAATTATAAATGCGTATTTCACAATGTAGTCACGCTCAGGTTCAGCAGTGCAAATGCAATGATCAAGATCGTAGGTAAGGCTGGATTTATGGTATTGTTACAGAACTGATTGCTCCTTTCATTTTCTGCCAGTGAGCAACGTGAATTATCCTTTGTATTTTGGAGAGGATGTAAACTGATTTCATAAGAGTGAGATAAGAAGATCAATATTACTCTCAATATTTGCTATTCAATATGAACCCCAAAGGATCCAGTCAGTCCTCTTAGCTTGACATTAAGACAGCAGCTTACTTTTTTTAGGGTTAGCCATGCTAGCTGTGTAAACAGCCACCCACATACATAAGTGAATTTAAATAAGTCACTTTCTTTGTCGTCCTGTAGAGTCGATAACAGCAGTTATGGTGAATGACAAAGGTGAACCAGCAATACTTCACAAGTCGTTCAGCCTGTATTGTGATGTGACTGGAGCTGCTGACAAAATCACCTGGTGGAAAAACGGCCAGCCCGTTTTGCCTGACAATACAACAGAACTTGACATGGGTAACAAGACGCTAACCCTCAACCCAGTCAAACTTTCAGATAAAGGAGATTACTACTGTCGGGCTTATAATAAAGTGAGCAACAAGACCAGCAGCCCCTATATGTTGAAAGTATACTGTAAGTATCTAGATCTCTCTTTATCTCTCTCCCTTTTCTCTGTGTCTTGATATATTCTACCTATAAAATACTCTTGCAGAACAATTGAAAAATGTCACTTACTGAAGTGAAGTAAACATCACTTTGTTGGTATCAATTATCCAAATGTGTACCATTCCCTTTATGCAGAATTCTTTCTTACATTAATGTATTGACAGCCATGTGGAACATTGAAAGTGTTTTAAGTTAATATCCATGTGTCTAGATGGACCTGAGAAACCAGTTATCATGGGTCCAAAATATGTAAAAATGGGAGCCAACGTCACACTGAGCTGCAATGCATCATCAAACCCTCCCAGCAGCTACAAGTGGTACTTCAATGGTTCTGTGGTGGCCTATATGTCTGAATATGTCACACCTCCTTTAACCGGCAACATGAGTATGAAGTACACCTGCGTGGCTTTCAACAACATCACGGGCAAAAACAGCACTGCCTACAAGATGGTTTCTGTTATTGGTGAGATTTGAAAGTTTTTATTTAGAGTTAAAATGCTTTGCCCACACACACGCTGGATCAGGAAAGAATTAATGAAACGTTATGTTTTTCTGCATTTTTCTCAGCTCCAATAACGGATGTAAAGGTAAAAGCGGCAATGAAAGATGCCATAGAAGGTTATTTTTATTATCTTACATGTGATGTGACTGGGCCTGCTGAGTATGTTCACTGGATGAAAGATGGTGAGCTGCTGAAGGGAGACAACAGAACAATGGTACACATGGATAACAACACACTCACCTTCAATCCACTTGAATACAATGACACTGGATATTATAAGTGTGTTGCATCCAATGAACTCTGGAACAAGACCAGCCCTGCTTACAAACTCCTTGTGTACTGTGAGTAAATGTCAAATTTAAGTACAGTATTTTCTGCACTATAAGGCGCACTGGACTACAAGGCGCACCTTCAATGAATGACCCATGTCACAACCTTTTCCATATATAAGGCACACTGGATTATAAGGCGCACTGTCGTTTTTTGAGAAAAACAAAGGCTTTTAGGTGCGTCTTATAGTGTGGAATATACTGTACTTTTAAGTACGGTAGTACATCATCTTAAGGTATTTAACAAAATACAGAGCCATAAGTACCTGCTGTCTTCTTTGTTGCAGTTGGCCCCAAAATGACTGTCATTAAAGGGCCAGCTTATGGAGAGGAAGGAAAATTTGTAGTTTTCAACTGTTCGGCAAAGTCGTGGCCTCCCAGTTACTACAGCTGGTGGTACAATGGCTCCAAAGTGGGCAATTCTTCATTGCTTGAAATTGGCCCATTGACTTTCAATAGTAGTGGAAAATACATCTGCCTGGCTTACAATAATGTAACTGGAAAGAACGACACAAAGTCCAAAGTGCTCACGGTCATTGGTAAGGAAACCTGAGTTAGGTTTGACTTATGCACTTGAGTATTAGAGAGATTCTGTGCTGACATCTACTGTTTTCACAGAGGCTGTAGAGTCAGTAATGATCCGAAACAACACAGTTCCAATACAATTTAAAAACTTCACCCTCATCTGTGAAGTCATCGGGCCCTTTGATGAGCTCTACTGGACCAAGGATGGCATCCCCCTCAACTACACATACTACTACAACTCCACGCATCACAACTACACGCATCACAACTACACGCATCACAACTACACGCATCACAACTACACGCATCACTACAATACAACTTATGGAAATATGTATTACTACTTTGAAAACAACACGCTGACGTTCACTCCAGTGACGACGCGCAATGATGGGGTCTATCTGTGCATCATCAGAAATCGGGCAGGTTTAACCACCAGCCCCCCATACAAGCTGCTGGTGAACTGTGAGTGTTGTGGGAAATGAGAGAGGGTGTTGTTTCCTTACTAATTCAAAACATTTCGACTATTTCTAGTAATATCAGTACTGATATGATTTACTATTTCATTATAAAGTTTGAATATATAATCAGGTGTATATGCCACAATCTTTACAGTTAATCGTAATCATACACTGAGAGAATGCATATGAATACACAGTGAGATTTACAGAAGGTAACCTTAATCATGAGTCCTATAAAATTGTTTGAGATTGTGAATTACATTGGACAGTTCTTTGAATGTGGCTTCAAGTGTATTTTGATTTGGATTAGTATGGCTAAAATGCAATATGTTGTGCCATATTAGTCACTAAAAAATATCTTACTGATCACAATTCTGAGAAAACTCTGTGTGTTTGCAGATGGGCCTCTGACAGTGACTATCAAGAAAATAACTACAATTTTTGGCATCCTCGTTACCCTGGAGTGCTCGGCTGATTCTCGTCCAGAAAGTGAATTTACCTGGTATTTGAACAATAACGCAAGGCCTTTTGACTCTGGCTCCACTATTTCTTTCCCTTCAGTAGCAAATAGTGAGGGGAACTATACATGCCAAGCGACAAATCCTGTGACTGGCATCACAATGAACCAAACCAAAGCCTATACTGTTGGTAAGTAAGTCTTTTACGCTCTCTTCATTACCTCTGCCAAAAGCAGCGGCAGGAGTTTATATACTCAGGATTTCCTATTTGTTGATCTACAAGAGAGCTCTAAAGGTTGACGGAACGATTTAGATGACATTTTTTGTTGGATCATGGGCCGAGGGACAGTCTTTTAGATCTGTGTACGGATTCATATTCTGGATCACTTTAACTCTTTCTAATATATTAGAAAGAAGTGCTAATACTAATACTAATAAGCAGATTCAAAATGCTAGGGGTAGGTTTCCAAAGATAATGCTGACATTGTAATAGCATGTTTTGGGTGCACTATCAGATTAAATACTGTGGGACTGCAAATTTCTTGTCCTAACTGTAACTTCCTTTACACTTCAGATACATTCCTCTTTATCATTGATCATCATTTACGCTTCTCTCCTTCTTAGATCATGCCTCGGCCCTCTACATCCCATCTCGAGGCAGTGTGATGTTGATGGGTGTGTTTGCTTTATCTTACACTGCATTGTTCAACTGAGTCATCCAGGAAAGAAACGTAGTGAGACTGGAAGGCCTCTTGCTCCCTCTACAGTTGACAACCACTGACTTGTCATCATGTTTTGTGGGTGTTGCTGAATAGAAAAATATGGATGTTGACATGTGATGCACTTTCATTGCTTGGTGTTTTTGTGTGTATGCATGTGTGTCCACATGTGTGATTGATGCTTTCATTATTAGCACAGAGAAGTAGATGTATTGTGCTGGTTGGTTATGGCCTTTACTTACAATATTACTGTTTATTTCAAAATAGGGAAACATAAAAGTACTCTTCTGAAATGTCTCTCTACTTTTTTGATGTGAGTTTCAAATCTTGAAGATGAGCAACTACAAGTCTGTCTTTTATGTGTGACAATAAAATTGTAAAGGAAAGGAATTGTTATTACACTTTATTCTGCTGAATTTATGTATTCGTTAAAATAATTAGTAGAATTTGCTGGGAATTAGTGAGCAGGTTACAATGCAGATTTTGTGCAGAGTCTGAATGGTAATCAGGTTTCTCTTCACATTCTCATTACTTTCCATGATACTTTTTCCTCTGCTGTATATATTTATTTCAGAGTCTCACTAGAGCAGGAGTGGGCAAACATTTTGACTGGTGGGCCACACAGCATTCTAAAATTTGACAGTAGGACAGCTGAGAGTGTTTGTCTGTACTAATGCAAATGACATGTAAAAACCATCATATAAAAGGTTTTGGCCGTTAACAGGTAGCAAAACATTTATATGCAAGACTTACTGTAAAAATTATTTCACAACTGCATCAATTTCTTAAAATTAATTATGTAGTTTAAACAAGTTTGGAGATTACAAAATCTACCGGGCCGTATACGGCCCACGGGCCCTAGTTTGATCATGCCTGCACTAGTTTTAGCTCCTTCTTGGTTGACATTGCACAAAAAACAAATGAAAAATTTCAGCTTTTTGTAAATTATAACTCCATATGTGCTCAGGTGTTTGTGTACATCAAACTTGATCTCATTTTAAGAGGTGACATACAGTATTTTTTTTTTTTTAATTTTATATACTGGTTTGATCCCCGAAGGGAAATTAAGAACGCACACTCTAGCTACTGATTACAAATGCATGCATACATATATATTTGTGAGTACAGGCCCCTGTATCACACACACACACAAAGGGGCCTGTAGGCATGCAGGGGAGGTAGAGTGGCAGGCAGCTCCTTCTTGGTGCGCCTCAATGAGCAATTTGTAAAGGGGACGGCACCTTGCTCAAGGGTGCCTCGGCAGTGCTCCGGAGATGAGCCGACACCTCCCACTGTCAGCTCACCTCCGGGTATTTTTGGGGGGGCGGGAGCGGGAATCGAACCGCCGATCTTAAATCATAGGACGACCCGCTCTACCGCCTGCTTTACCACTGAGCCACTGCCGCCCCGTATAATCTACCATACAAAATTTGAATCCTAAGATTTTTCCTGTTCATTTAAACAGGGATTAATTTTGCCTGCACTACACACTGTAGGAAATTGAAACATTAAACACATGTTTATGCCCATCAAGCCTTCTACTTGTGTTTCATGTACATTTGTGACTCTTTCCTAACAGTAGAATCTCATACTATACTACTAATCAACCATTACCAGTAATGCTTATCTCTATCATGATAATGCTGATTAATAATTCAGGACACCAAGACCATTTTGTTTCATATTTAATGCATTCTTTCATTTCTTACATAATCAGCAATTCTGAATTATAGTTCAAGTTCTGTAGTACAATCATTATCCAACAGGATCAGATGCATCTAAGTGTAAAGCCTTTAAGATGGTCTAATGGACATTTGTTTCGAAGATGGGATACAATTTTAAGCACCAGCAACATATAGTGTGTATACAACTTGTACAACTGACTCAAGTACATTGATATTTGCAAAAAAGCACGACCTCGCACATAGAAAATCTGTTTGCTGTTACAATAGATAGTGAAAATGATGTGACACTGTAAGAAAAAGCAAATAGACATCAATACATTGAGAACTTTTGGTCACTCGAATTAACCTGTAAGTGCATCAGACATTACAACAGAGTCAACAATTAAGCAATTGCCAAATAAACACAACTGAAGAACTTAATGAACTGATAAACCAGAAATACAAATCATAGCAATGTCTGGAGAGGGCAGTTCTTGCATTTTCAACAAGGCCTTTTCTGTCACCCAAAAGTTTTTTTATCTGGGCAGCTGCTATTCCAGTAACCTCAGATGGACAATATTTTGTCGAAGAACAAAAATGTTCATATTCTAAGGTAAATTAGGATTTATAGTTTCAAGACAGCTGTAGTTGAAGGGATGACATCGACATCTGGAGCACAGTAAAACATAAAAGTGTAGCAACTATCACATTGACCTGCAGCACATCTTAGCTTAAAATGTTGCTGTACTTTGAAAACTGTCTTCATAAACACTGGATTTATTATCGTATATCCGTGGCTTCCAGAGTCACCTTTCCAGATGTCATTGCATGGTTTTGACCTTTGAGTCCTGCTGAACGGGCACTTTTCTGTTTCAGATTCATCACTGGTATTATGCGGTAGAGAAATGAAGTACTCTAAGCAACAGTTTAAGGACCACAACTTAGTTAATCAAGTGCATACTGGGAATGGAAACAAGACTTTGTCTTGCTATAGAACAGCGTGTTTATTTTCTGACTGTATCATATACATAAAAGACTTGTAAGGTCCCATTAACTATAAAAGTGGTCACCAATCCTGGCCAAATAATGAGTGTAGCCCTTAATAACTGATTCTTGCCATCATTCAAAAGTTTGCCGAGTTTGAGGACCACTGTGGTACTGCATGTTTATGCCCTGGCTGCTCAGTCCTCAGCAGGATTGTCGAGCATGGACTTGAGATGAGCATGCAGGGGTTCGCACACACTCTGATAGCCCTGAGGAGTCAGGTGAAGGTAATCATACATGTCCTGATGGCAGATGCTACCATTGCAGTGGACAAAGCCTGGGTCCACATCGAGGAAAGATGCGTGGGGAAGGGAAGATACAGCCTCTTGAACCAGCTTGTTCACCTTTTCATTTCGCCCTCGCAATGGGTTTGGCATTTTACCCCTGGGCAGTAAACTCTGGAAAAGATATGTTGAATATTATTTTCAAAAACTGAAATGCTCCTAGCCTGTTTGGACTATTTTTTGAAATAAAGATTGACAATTGTCTGTCAGAGATTGACAATTGGCTCTCAAGACTGTTGTTCAAGTCGCTACATTTATGTGCTACCCTTTTACAGGAAGATACTGAGGTTGATTGACTCACATTAAAAATTGTGGCACTGGTTAACCTGAACTTTTCACTACAAATCAACGTTCAGCGGAAGTCTAGAGCTCATATGCATTTCTGGAACTTACTCACAGAAGAAAAGTACTCCAACATGAGGAAATGTGATACCTCCTTGACTGCATAATTCAGCTCCACTTATTTATGTTCATCGGCCTTTTGCCACATTAAATCCAAGTACCGTTCCACCATGACTGATGATAATGTTTGAAGTGTGCTTGAGGCTGGCTGTCAGCAGCTACTGTCCGGACTACACATCCCTGGCTGATTCCATTTAGTGCTAATCATCCCAGTAAACTCAGGACTAAAACATGTCCATAGTTAATTGTGTTGTGTTGTGCAATATGGGCTCATGTGGTTATGCAAGATACATCAACATAAACTGTACATATCAAGAATTCACAATATATTTATAAATAAACTATGGTTTTTTTTGTAGTACGTAGATCATTTTGACTTGGGCATTTTATAAGCAACTCACATACAGAAAAAGTGTAAACACCCTTTGCTCCAAACAATTCACATACCAATTAAATCCATTTCCTACACACTACTGCAACATCTCACAAAGCTGAAATGGACATAAATGAGCAGAATTTCCTTTAAGAAATGCATCAGAGACTAACCCTAACCATACCATTACAAGTGTCCGAGCATTGGGGAGCTTGTTCTTGATGACCTGGACAATAGCCATGATGCCTCCACAGATCTGTTCTGGAGTATGACCATGATTATTAGTGCCTACCCATAGCACCACAACCTAAAACAACCAAAATGAGAGAAATGAAAAAAATAAGTGAACACATGGTCATTGATGGTGCTGTACCTAGAGATTTTATCACAGAGTTAAGGACAATCAGACTACTTTGTGAATACACAAGCATGGCCATATTCTCTATTCTTAGGATTAATAAGGACCTTTGGGCTGATGTTATCCAATTCACCGTTGCTTAGTCTCCATAGTACATGTTGTGTTGCATCCTCACCAATCCCAAAATTGAGGGCATGGAGAGGAGAGAACAGCTGTCGCCATATCTGCACAGAAATGGTAACCAAAAAGTCACTCAAAATTAAAACCTGATGAGATTTTTTTTTCTATCAAACGCTACATACAGAATCAAAGACATAGTGTGCAATTTATGTCTTACCCCAAACTGATGCATGAGCTGAACAAGAGAGTCTCCAACAAACAGGACATCAGGTTCTTTGTCTTTGCTATCAGACACAAAGCGGTTGTGCTATTCAGAGAAAAAGTGAGGAGCAAACTTTGATTATTTCTAGATGCAGCATCATAGATAAAATTTCACATAGGATGTTCTGTGAGTTAATACAAAGCAGCTTCACTGACATGTATGTAAATATGAATTCGATGAAACAAAAACCAGTCGACAAAATATTTGCATATACCCTAGCCAATCTGATGCAAAGATAATTTTAGAAAAGAGCTAATTTATAGATGGATATATCGGAATCAAGAAGATTTGTATACAGTGATGTCATCATACACATCACTGTGCACAATGACATTTTAAATTGGAAAAACTATACATTAGCCTGAATGCAGACCAGAAAAGCACAAAAAAAAAAGACTGTCATTCATCTATAACCTCAGGAAACAAGTAATAATAGTGAGATTATTTCACAAACCAGAGACATCCATAGTCCATCTCCTTGGACATCCTCACAGGGAGTGGGTGTGGCGGCAGGGTTTGGCTCTTCTGCACTCATGGCTCGTTTGTGTTGCTACAGCAGTCACGCAGGCTCTTTGGAACGTTATATATAGCATAAACAAACTGTAGCTTAATAGTCTGTAGCTATAGCTACTAGCTAAACCTAAGAGGGTTGATATATTAGCAGCATTAGCTAGCTTACGTACAGAAACAAGACGTGGTTTAACAGAGAGATATCGGTTCTATTGTTCATCCACAAGTGTTAATGTTTAAGCCTACAGCATCCAAATAGTGAAAGCAGAGCTTCATATAACTGATAAATTTAGAGACATTACTAAACTCACGATACCATAAAATCAAAATATCGTCATCTCTCAATCAGTTTCAGGAAGTAAATTTTCATTGTAGCCGCACGTACCATTATTGTCATTTGCAATTTATTATATTATTTCTTTGTTATTTAAATCAATAGAGTGTTTCATATCATACTTGGAGGAATTTTGAAGAGCACAGAACAAGAGAAAGTGACAAAAAAAAATATTTTTCGGGTGACAAATAATTTTTTTAAATCCCAATTTTACCTCCTCGTTTGAATTAGTGGACTCGTCCAGTTTGTCGGTGCTCATGGGAGTCAGTGCTGCGCGCACGAACACATCTACTGTTGGTTGCCATGCGACAGTTTCACGTGGAGGAAAAAAAAAAGATTTTTGCATGATTTTGGTAAGATAATAATTCATCAAATCGTAATCAATTTTTAATCTATAAAAGAATGATTCCATATGAGTTCGTTGTTTGTCCTGAACGTGCCTGAGGCTAAGCTTGTGTCCCACAGTAGTTAACGCCGAGTACTTGAACTTCTAACAGGTGTGCTCCAGTGTACCAGGTGATAAACGGTACCGTAACCCGTTACCGATCAGCTAATGAGCTAGCTTGATTTTGGCTATGTTATAGTAATGAATGGCTATGTTATAGTAATGAATGCACGTTTAGAAACGTGTTGTTCGCGTGTTTATGACAGTAGGAGAAACGGTGTCCTTGTTTTGATGCTCTGTATTTCCGTTTCAAGGTACAGTGGTGTCACATTTTTGAGGTGTATATGAAATAGAGTTGTATACTGCACAAAATGCAAGGAAATAATTACTTAAAAATTACTTGAACATACTGAAATGGAAGCATATTCTTATTCTTCTGTTGTTTTCCATAAGTGAAAGCCGGTGTAAGTTTGTCAGCTTGAAGTAATTTTATCATTATACCATTGGATTGTTTTTAGGTTTGGGAGAAAGTATGTGGGCAATTGTTTGTTTTTTATATTATTTTCTTTGGTGGTGACACTCAGAAGATTTCTCAGATTTTATTTGATTTAATTTGGTATCAGTTCTTGATTGAATGATGAGCACTGTTTACCAAATCATTCACTGTTGTTTCTACTTCAAAAATGCTCTCATGGTGCATGACAGTCACAACCCATATTTTGTTCTTTGCACACTTTGAATTATTTGAATTCATCTTAATTACTAATTAATGCTGAAATATAACCCTAAATATATCTCAGGTGACATAACTGGAGTATACAACATTTTACTAAATAACAAATCACGTTCCCCTTGAACAATTAATTCGTCAAATCTTTTTTTTTTTTAAAAATTCTATCCTATTGCTTGTGTTGCACTGCCCTCACAAATGACCCCCCCTTCCTTTCCAGCGGCATCACATTAAGTAACCTTTACCCCCAACATTAAGGTAGATTTATCTGCTATTGGTTTGTTTTCTTGTTTGTTTGTTAGCAGTTGCTATAACTCAAAACATTTTAAATATTTTTTTTTCAAGATGGAGATTGGTTTTGGGTTTTTTGTTTATTTGTTGATTGATTGTTTGGGGTTGGGGGGTTGTTAGTGATGGGGATACTGAGCCAGGATCAAGATTTTTTTTTCTTATTTTCTGCACTATATGTTAAACCACATTTGAAATGAGCAGTTTATGTTCTAGTGAACATTAAAGTTGTATTTTGTCTATACCCTATTAACAGAAGAGACTCAAACGTCTTGAATAAAAACCAGCAAAAAAATCTGGGATGCATTTTAGATGCATCATGTCATAAATGTCACATGATGCATGATCCAAGGTTTCATGGTCCAGATGGTTGATATTTAGTATATGTCATAAAGTACGGAGTAAAGTTGATCTCAGTAATTTGCATCGTCTTGCTGTATAGGTTATTAAGCTTTATTTATCCTTTTTTTCCTATGTACATAAAATGATCAGAAATAATCAACTATGACCCATGAAAGCTCAAAACATCCCTCAAGGTGCTTAGAATTCAAGGTGAGACAATCAAGACCATTTTTTTATGAGGGAGCCAACACCCTCCTCATTCAATCACGTGTGTACTCCAGAAACGTGACATGCACTGCAGTATGTATTACCACTGCCAAAGAGGTTTAATCAATTTTTTTAATTCATTTGTCAGCAGGGAGCAACCTGATGATTTCTTAAAGTTGGTGGAAAGGCCAAGAACAAACCATCATGAATTGCATGTGTGGAAGGACTTCATCAGACAAAGAAAAGATCTTAAATAATCAGTTAAGATCATCAAAAAAAGGATTTTTCTCCATGAATAAATCCACTGCACTCTGCAGCTCTTTAAAACACAACTGTAAGATTGATGGGCAGTGCAGGAGGAAGCGACTGAAGAGCAGAAAAGAGAGAAGTCACGTGAGAGACGGTTGGAAAAAGGCTTCAAAGTCCAAATCGCATCCGTGCCACTGCCATCGCCAAACTAGTCAAGACATAAGGGATGTCCATAACTGCTGTCACAGTAAATGTAACTTTCATTCAGGTACAGATACTCCATGTCCAAATGTTGCTCTTGCTACACAAGAGCCGAGTATCATCACTGACAATCGGCTGATTGGACACCAAGGACTGTTCAATCATGAGGTGAAATCTATTGACATTGAGCGCCTGTTAAGTGAGCAGAAGAAACAAGAGAAAAGTTGTCTGCAAATACCAGAAAAGACCCAGTCTGCTTCACATCCATCATTAACATCTAACATCCCTTTTTCTTCCACAATCAATATTTTCGGTGATGATATTGATGAGGTTGTGCAAGTGGAACAAAAAGTTGACCTCTTGACCCACAGCGAGTACCATGATGACTTTTTCAAAAAAGAGAAAAGTCAGGGATCAGATCTCACGCCAGGCCAGAGACCACTACAACAACCTGACCTTCCATCTGGAAATTCTAGAAGCATTGCATCACCTAAACACAACTCCATCAGTGAAATGGAAATCAACTCTGTCATGTTTGAAAAGGGCAGAGAGTTAGAGCTGACTCCCATTGATGACAGTGAAAATGTGACAAATGTGAAGAAGAAGGTTGAGGGACACATTCCAAAGAACCAGGAGTCGCCTTTACCCCAAACGGAAGCTCATCTTTTAAGCACACCTCTGCTAGTCAGTTCTCAAGCTGTTGGCAGTGTTGACGTACAGGATAGAAGACGAGAGCCTGACCACACATCTCAGTCTGTCAGTGCATTGGCAGCACGTTTATGTAACTGTTTGAAGTTACGACTTTTAAAAAGGGAAAGCTTAGTATCTGAGAGCAGGGAAGTGCTGCTGAAAGCTCTGCAGGAAAGGCATGGACCCCAGCTTCAGGAGAATCTCCTGAAGGTGCAGCAACGCTTCAGCTGTGGTATTGATGCCACACAGGAAATCCAGGATCCGGGTCCGACCATGACAGGTGAAGATGAGACTTACGCTTTTAAATGCTAGACATCCCTGGGATTTGCGTGATAAAATTTGAGTATAATGATCTGTTTTCAGATGTGTTGTGGAGATTTTATGGATGGGTTCACAATTTTTCAAGCCTTATTATATTTGATATACTATCTATACTACGGGGGCGGCAGTGGTTCAGTAGTAGAGCAGACGTCTTATGACCAGACATCAGAGATTCGATTCTCGCTCCTACCAGACATCCGACATCCTCAGATTATGAGCTGACTGTGTGAGGTGTCAGCTCACCTCCCAGCCACTTGAGCAAGGCGCCGTCCCTTAGAAGCTGCTCAATTGGGGCGTTACCTGAAGTCGCTACCCGTCACTCTGCCCTCATGTTCTGTTGTGTTTATTAACTGCATGCTCGCAGGCCCCTTGAGTGTTTCGGGGTCCTGCACAAAACTCTGTATCTTACACACAAAAAAGACATGTATAGAGTAATTTCCCCGTTACGGGATTAATAAGTGGATCTTTTTCTTCATCCACATGAATTATAAGACAGGTTTTCCTTCCTGTAATTCCCTTGTATGTACTGCTCATCAACAGGCCATTTAATGCTTTAAGAGGCATATAGTTGAAATATCGGAAATTGTAGTTTGGGATGCAAAAGCCTCAATGTCAGGGAGACCTTGGAGCTCACTTTTGCTCATAAAAGGATTGTAGATTTGTTTATCATTTACAGTACAGTGAAAACACATTAGGAATTGATAAATGATTTGAATAAACACAAAGAATTATGACAGGAACAAAAACCTGCAAGTGTAAATATATGCTCTTCAAAAAAATTACATTATACATCAGAGTTTGTGTGAAAATGTTCAGTTGTGTGTCCTTGATTATAGATCTATTCTCAAGAGTCAAGACTGACTACAAATCTGCAAAAGATACAAGAGGCAGGCATTTTAAACAGCTATCCAGTCCACACCAAAAGAACTGGAAACAGGTAGGAAGTAATGTTTACTCCAATGTATAACTTATTCTCACTTTAATAGTCCTTGGGCAGTCTAGAATTTGGTTTTTCTACAATAAATATTTTGTTTTTCATTTTATAGACACCTGAATGGTCAGTAGGGCCTGTGGATACATCTGTCAGCTTTTTGGATGAAATCTTCCAACCTACTCATTCTCCTCAGTTCCCCATGGACTTGGGAATTACAGCCAGTAATTCCATGTTCGGTCCTTCTGCTGACTCATGGTTGGGAGGAAAAACCCTGGAATCTCATCACTGGGAAGACCGATGCAACGTGCCAAAGGGCAAAACAGGGATAACGTTTGGTTCCTTCATTAACCACACCAGTGCCGTTACAGAGGGGAGCAGAGGGTTTCCATACAATGACAGTAGCATCCAGTCTTTCTTCCCCAACCAAGCACAGCTGCCAGATGGACGGTCAGCAGGGGAAATCCCCTTTTCTCAGCAGAACTCATTCGGACGTGACAGATACTCTTTGGATCCCTCATTCTCTGCCCAAATTCACCATCCTCAGGAGCTCAACCACTTTGAGCCTTTGAGCCAATTCAGTCATTTTTCAAATGGCCCTCCCCTAAGTTCTCAACACATTAACATGATGCATTTCCCACCATCTCATAATCTTGATGGAGACCCAGCACATCCTCTGTCTTCTTTCCCAAGCCCTGACCGCTGGTCTTTCCCCCCTATGAAACTGTACTAATGTTTATTGAAGATCTGTATGAGAGACTTGCATGTAAACATTTCTTTGTTTAATTAAAAAAAATTAAATCCGTACCATTATCCTGTTTACAGTTAGTATGTGTGTTTTTTAGCCACATTTCATTAAACATGTTGAATGCAACAGTCCTCATCTTAGGTGGTGTTATTTTCTTCCATTTATGTTGATGTAAAGAAATGATGATACACTTTGCTTCCTTGAAGCTTATTTATAAAGTGCAGAATTGTACATTTACACACTCACAAACACAGAAAAGTAAGGTGTAAGGTGTTTTGTAACCAGGATTTAATTTTGTAAAATCTTTATAATTTGTTGTGTATGTGGGTTACATTTCAAATCTGCATAAATGTAATAGAAACATGCAATATCAAACATTGCTATATATGCAAATAACTGAGAATAAGATAACTTTTCTGCTTCATACTTGAAACATAACTATGCAGCTGTATTTAATGACTCAAGGTTTCTTTTCTGAATAGAATTCTAAAAAAAAATCATGGTATCAAGTAATGGTTTTTGTCTGTGTGAATCTCAGAATGTTCAGTTTCCTGGGTTTCAGTTACATCCTCTTCATCTCAGGGATTTTCCTCTTTTGTGGGTCTGCTTCCTGTTCTTAATGCTCTACGCAGCTGGTTCCAGAAAAGGGTTTGGGCTGCTGACGGATTAGTGCAGTCTGAGCTAGGCCACTGCAGATAAGTCCTCTTTAACATCACTTTCCTCATGCGGTGGTAGGAAGACAGTTGCTTCTCAGATATTGCCTCCAGGAATACAAGCAGGAGAACATCACAGTGTTCATGGAACAGTCTGTAGCTGGCCATTTGGATCTCCAGAGAGCACCATTCACTTCTTAAAAAATTCCTGCTGACCACACAAATAGTTTTACGGCTGCTGTACACAGCAGAGACAATGTTGTCAATAATATAGCGGCCTGGCTCAAAGTCCCTATGGTGGAGGCAAAGTTTAAAAGATGATCCATCTCCCTCTAGCGCTGGCATCAACTGGGTCATGACCCATTGTTCATCAGAGGAATTATAGGAAATGAATGCATCATATTTGCAATTTTCCTCTTCTTCTCGGAATTTTCGCCACTGCTCATTAAACCAGGAGGACAGCACATAGTAGCTGTACTTAATTTTCCAGTAAAGTTTGACATGAAGTAAGGGAATAATTGTAAAAAAAAAGATGGCAAGCGATGTGCTTAGGAACAGGTACTCGCCTTGATCAATGTAACAAACTTTTGTATCAAACTTATAAAATTTGAGTTTTGCATCATGCGGGCACTTAAAATGATAGAGATAGACCACCTGGACATTTACATTATACAATGTCCAGTTTTTCAGTAAGCTGTTCATGCAGGTGCAGCTTAAAGGAGTATTACGTATGTCAATATAGTGGAGTTCAGGTAAACTTTCCAGTGCATCAACATCAATGGTCTGCATCACATTGTGATTGAGCTGAATGGAGTTTAACTTAGTAAGATTCCCAAAAACGGCCTTTGAAAAGTTCTGAATGCCCATATTTTCTATAACCAGTTTGGTTAAATTTCTCAGATTTTTAAAGACTCCTGGTTGTAGTTGAGTGACCCCAACGCAGCAGTTATCCAGTGTGAGGAAATTTAAGCTTGTCAGATCATCAAACACATCTTGGTCCAGAGAACAGATCTTGTTGTTGGTGAGATACAAAGATTTCAGTGAGTAGAGGCCATGGAATAATGTACGAGGTAAAACAGTGAGACCATGAGGCTGCTGTCCACTCAATTTTAGATCTTTGAGTTTTCTAAGATTTTTAAATGGTGTGTGCACAATATCTCTGAAGAAGCGGATCTGATTACTGCTTAAATCAAGCACTGTTAGTGTATCTTGAAACACACTGTAGAGGGAGCTGTCAATCTCTTTCAGATTGTTCCCATCAAGATAGAGTTTGGACAGACGTTTTAGTCCTGCAAAGCCAGATGACTGAAATTGAGTAATTTTATTGTTTCCAAGGTCTAAGGTAGTCAAATTCTCGAGACTAAGAAATGTCCCATTGAAAATAACAGAAATACGATTGTTGCGTAGGTTAAGGATTTGCAGATTGAAAAGATCTTGAAAGGTGATATTGAACAAATCTGTTAAGAGGTTATTGTCCAAACGGAGAGTCTCTAGATTTTTTAGTCCTTTCAGGGCTTGACGATGAAGAAAAGCGATTGTGTTGATGTTAAGTTTAAGTGTTTTAAGATTTGGCGCATAATGAAAGGCATGGGAGTTGACTGTTAGAATTCTATTGTAACGATAGCTCAGTAATTCCAGGTAATTGAATTTAAACCGTTTCCCTTTACAGGATTTAAGGGAGGTGAAATGGTTATGCTCTGCAGTAAAACTTTTTACTTTTTTGTGTTCCTGGAGAAAGCCAAGACAACGTGTTTCTTTCAGTTGGTTGCGAGATAGATCCAAGGTCCCTAATATTTCAGGACAGTAATACAGTGTGTGGTTTGTGAGAGTCTCAATACCATTATTGTTCAAAACTAAATTTCTCATCTGTTTCAAGTCTTTCTTCAACAATCTGCATAGTTCTATGAGGAGAGTGTCATTTTTTAAACCAGTGTCAGAGAAATCAACATGACCAGCATTGACATTGGTGATGTTTAAAAACTCCACTACGTTGACACTTGTTGATCGCAAACGCAGATAGTTTACATGTCTTAAATCAACTCCTTGAAAAGCCACAGTGGGGAGGTTAGGATTGTATGAAAGGTCAAGCACCTCGATAAATTTGAGAAATGAATATTTACAACCAAGTGTAGATAGATCATTTCTACATACAAATAACGTAGTGAGAGATTCAGGTAGTGACGTATTTGAATGGTTAAGGGAGGTCAAATTGTTAAAGCAGAGATCTAGATTGGTCAGGTTTTTCAGATGTGACACAGACTCAACAATCCCTGAGAAATCTGTCAGAAAATTTTGCCTTATGATTAAACTGTGTAGTTTCAGGACAGTGGAGAATATTCCGTCTGGGAGCTGCTTCAGTTTGTTCTTGGTCAGCGAGAGAAAGTTGAGGTTGTGCAGGTCGTTGAAGAGAGAAGGATGGAGCTCCGATACGTAATTAAAGGACAGATTTAAAGACTTAAGATGGTACAAGCTTTGGAAAGCAAGGTGATCGATGGTAGTCAAGTAATTATGATGAAGTCTGAGGTCTTGAAGGTTTGGTAGATGAACAAAGCTTCCATTGGGAATATGCCACACAGGATTAGCAGTGATGATGAGATTAATGGCCGACTGCGGCAAATCATTTACAATAACTGATAGGTTCTTCTCCCCTCGATGAATGCACTCAAAGTTTTCTCCCTTTGATAATGGGTCCTCAATGCAGTTGTTAAAGCTGTAACCACTGATGACCTGAACAGTGCTGAGAACAACTGTAACAGAGAACAACTGATAAGTCAGGCCTGCCATTTGTGCGTCAGCTGACTGTGGCACAGGAATCTGTGGATAAAAAGGAAGGCTTGAAAACCATCATTTATTTGAAGTCAAACTTTCAAGTTCTGTCAATAACACAATAGATCACATGTTAGTTACTGTAAATTCATATTATTTACCAAGTACAAAAAAAAATGAACTTTTTGGCATGGTAAGAAAAAAGTTAGTTTTTAGTATTAGTAAATACAGTACTAATACTAAATACAGTATTAGTACAGTATTTAGTAGCATACCAAATCAAATGTTCCTCATGTGAGTGTTTTTCTTCCTGTTTTCAAAGAAATTTGAACTTTGCAGAGCTTTAACTGGATTCCTTGTCTGATATTTTTATATCCCTTTTCATTCTGTCCTCATGTTACAGTTCAGTTTTCCCAATTATGATACTGTTAAAACACATTAACTTGATATTGTTTTTTAAAAAAAGAGAGCGATTGCTGTGTTTTCTGTGCTGCGTTCACCAACATTTTGTCACAAACCACGAGTAAGAATTGAAATTTACAGGATACAATGACTCAAAATAACTGAGGTCATGTGACAAGTCATTCTCATGTAAGCATTACACAACCTTATCTAATCAGAAAACTACTAAATAGGTTAATATTTTTTAACAGTTTAAGTTCAGTATTGCAGTCCTACCTGTTCAAAAGACTGACATTCATTCACCTCAGCTCTTCTCTTCAGAGTACGTCTCGCACCACGGATATCTTAAATTCACACTAATCAGGAAGGAGAACCTGGCTACAATACATTATTTCCCTTCCCTTTTTAAAAAAAAAAAAAAAATTGAGATTCTGTTGATATGAATGCCCATCAATAAAAAATCATATTAAATAAAATGATTACAAAATGTTCAATAGTGATCATGTAGAGATCTCTCCATGTTGTAGATGCTTTGAGAAAGACAGTATGTAATTTTATTTGAAAGTGAAATTCTTCACAGAGATTGTGAACCGACAAGGGAATGCAAAGATCCACATTATTTTCTGCAATTTTAATATTTGATTCGATGACACCCCTGCACGCACACACACAAACACGCACACACACTTCTTATCCTCTAATCCTCTGTTCCCGTGCCATCTGACATAGTCCACACAGAGGCAGGCAGGCCATGACCACCCAGTCATCGCACACTGAGCCCTGGGAAGAAGCATAGACATAGTGAATTGGGTGCAAACATCATTATTTCACATAAAGAATAAAATGCATGCATGCCTGTAAGGTTTTCAGAACAAATTCAGGTGTATCATTAATATCTGATGTTTTTTTTTAATTATACTTACACCAATATGATATCTGTTGCGCATGCTGGTTCTCAGGGCAATCATGGCACCAGGAAGGCAGGGCAAACAGCAGGATTCTCCACTGTCCTGAGCCACTTTACAGGCCAGGATGCAAGGTACGAATGATGCACAAAGACCTGCAGGTGACAGACATGCTGTCATCTCCATTTCACAGAGCTTGATACATTCTCCTTGTCTCCCTAAAAGGAATGTCTACACTTACAGATTCCACAGTCTTCACAGCAATCACACACGTTTGAACTCCAGTCTGACCTTCCAGTTGTGACAGTATACTGAGTGACAGAGACCTGAGGCTGTGAGTTGATCACATTTGACTGGAATGCCATTGCTGTAAGTAGAAGAAAAGAACTATCTAAAGATGAATGATATAGAAGCAGATTGCATTGGTAAACATTCTAAATATTAAAATACACATTAATATTAAGGACGTTCTTATATCTCACCTGCTTTCACCTCCTGTGGTTGGTTGACTGGTCCTACAAAGGTTTTCTGTGATTGTCGACTCTCACAGGAAAATCCACAAACAGAATGGGACAGACGTGGGTGCAGTTCTTATATCCAGTGTGACATCATTCACATGCTGAATCCCAGTTTCAATTGCTCATGTGGGCTGGTGCAAAATCTCGTAAAGACAAAAACCCAGATGTTTAGTTTTGAGGCGTATCACGGCTTTTAAAACAGTGCACATTACCTAACAACGCATTTATCAGCACAGAACAACGTAGTCATACAGACCATATTTGTATATCAGCTGGCTTAGAAGTCAGGTGGAGCATGTGTACATACTGTGGGCCCAATTGGATGAATAGGGAAAAAGGGAGTGATATATGAGTTGCTGCCCTGAGTTAATACTAGAAAGGACCATGACTTGAAGTTGATACAGGAAATCATGGATGTAAGGTGAGAAAGAATAGTATTCTGAGAAAAAAATACTAATAACAACTCAAACTATTAATAGAATTAAACATTATTTGAAAACACTAAGAGGCGGCATCTACTTCCTTTCTCTGTTCAAATTAATGTGTGAAATTGTCTTTCCCTATGACAACCAATGGCTTGGATCAAAAGTAGGTGTCGTGTCAGAACTCAACCTGACATTCTAGTACACTGAAACCTGACCCCCTCTGATGGATGTATCCTCTGTAGGACATACCAATAGTAATGTACAACAAATGAAAGAGTTTATAAATGAACAGTGGGTCCTGTGGCAAATCATCTACTTGCCATCCCTTGAAATCTAAGAAATGTCTCTGCTTTGACTGTTTTTGTTCCTGAACTATTATAATACTGTAATTAAAATTCGTATATAATAACCTGACATGAACCTGTTTGTCCTCAAACTGTGACGAACAATGTGAGCTGTATGTGTGTGTGTGTGTGTGTGTGTGTGTGTGTGTGTGTGTGTGTGTGTGTGTGTGTGTGTGTGTGTGTGTGTGTGTAGGTGTGTGTGTGTGTCTGTGTGTCTGTGTGTGTTTTGTGTGTGTTTGTCTGTCCAAGACTGTTTGTGAAAAACTAATAGGATATACATTTGCTCATGCATATCTCATATACTGTAACATGATTGGCATGAACTATTCTTTATTCACCGCAAAGACACTGTTTCAGAGTCACTGCTACATTTGGTCACTTCCCTGCATAGTTTGAGCAACTTTTTCAATCACAGTAGTTTAAATAGAAAGGACAAAATATATTTGTGGAAAACAAAAACTTTTTTTTCCACATAAAGATATGAAGTCCACTCCAAACAAGAAGTAAAGTCAAAGATAAAATGTGAATTCCTCTGTAACATTTCTTGTAAATAAGATAAGAATGACAATAACCTTTACTGATACCCTGTGGGAGGGAAGAGGAAGCAGCATGAAGTACAAAGAGTACAATAAAATAAAACTACCAAGACCTACACCCAAGTTACAGTACATGGTCTTTTTTTTTTTTTTACTATATGTATTATATGAACTATTTATCATATCAAAAATGATAAATAGTTGGCAAAATAAACACCATTTGTAGTGCAACTGCTTGGAAAAGACCGAAATGCTCATTCAATGCATGTAGAATTTCACATATTGTCTTAAGGGACAGCTTAAACTTGATTCCTCAAGTGTATGCATGTCTCACATTGGTCATTGGTATCAGATAAATACATACATACATACATACATACATACATACATACATACATACATACATACATACATACATACATACATACATACATACATACATACATACATACATACATACATACATACATACATACATACACACACACACTGGAGTTAAAAGTTACCGAGTTCAAAATTAGGAACTACTTTGTGGATTTTGTAGCAATATTTTTTCCTACTTGTAGCACTTTTACATTCTGATATTTTGAGAGTTATAGACTTTTTGACAGTCAGAGGGGCTCCTTTCGGTTTTCACCAGGGTAAAACAACACAGTGTGACTCAACAGACGAACATAAAGAACTAAACAGTAGGAGACCATAATTTGCTGTGAGCTAAGCACTTTCACTTCTCCTTTGTTTTTGGGGAATAGTATTATAAAACCTGTTTCTGCTTCTTGATAATTTTACTCCCAGAAATTTGGTTCCCTGCGGTGAACTGGCGTCATGCCCGGAGTGTCCCCAGCCTCCCGCCCTATGCCAGCTGGGATAGGCTCCAGCTCCCCGTGACCCGCTGCAGCGGATACAGCGGCGGTGCATGAAAATGAATGAATGAATGAATTTGGTTCCTTTTTGAAATTAATATTTGTGGATAATTTAATACATTGAGAAAAACTTTTGCAGAAGATGCGGGTGCACAATCCAGACAATCAAAAATAGCATTTTTTCCATCCAGTCCCAGTCATAGTCTGTCTGATCCGGCTTTACAAGGGCAGCAATGTTTTAAAAATACATGTCACAATTTCCCAATAACGACAGTCATCCATTCCATCTGTTTGCATCTGTCTGATATCAGTAAGGGTTCAGTTCCTAAATTTTAACTTCTTCTTTCTGAATACGTAAAGGAAGACAGCCTGTGAAAGGACATTTATCTATCCATCTGTGTTATGCACTGCTGGAAGGCTTCACTTGCTCTGCTGCCTTATTGTTTGCAACAGATATGGACCAAGCAACGCCGACCACAGATGATTACTATGTGAGTCCATGTTTCTACGACACTAGTCTTTTTGTGGGTCATTGTTTTAATATACGTAAGCAACCTTGACTCATTAAAAATAATATTTCTTCAACAACCTGCATATTTAGACTTATCCTACCCCACCTTGATTAGCCAATCGAAGTGTGGTAGGGATAAGTCCTAAAAAAAAAAAAATTACAAAAACACATTATAAGCTTATAAAGTCATGACAAACATTATCTTCTGTGAACCTCAACTAAATTATTAGATTGATCATGCTTAGTTTTCACATTATAAAGTTTGTAAAATTGTTTGGGGTTTTTTGTTTCTGTAATGCACAATTCTTCAAGCACCCATCTGCTTGAACAATTTATCTGAACTCTTCTCTCCCGTCTTTTGCCAATAGATGGACTATGATAATTACTCCAGTGAAATGGGCATCAGTTTTGCAGCACCATGCATGCAGGAGGACATCTACGGTTTTGCACAGAAGTACTCCCCTATTGTGTACAGTCTGGTGTTCATCCTAGCTGTTGTGGGAAACATCCTGGTGCTGTGTGTGATCCATCGCTACCGAAACGCTCAAAGAGGAGGAGTCTGTGCCTTTTCTCTGACGGATACCTTCCTCCTCCACCTGGCCATTTCTGACCTACTTCTAGCCTTCACTCTGCCTCTGTTTGCAGTGCAGTGGGCTCACCAGTGGGTGTTCGGCCTGGCTGTTTGTAAGATATCCGGCGCTCTTTTCTCCTTGAACCGCTATAGTGGAATCCTTTTCCTTGCCTGCATCAGCTTTGATCGATATCTTGCCATAGTTCATGCCGTCAGCTCCGGATGGAAGCGTAACACATGTCATGCACAGATTGTGTGTGTCTTCATCTGGGTGGGATGCCTGGGCCTGAGTGGAGTGGACTTTGCTTTTAAACAGGTGGTGGAGGGGAGCATTATAGGCCAGCATAAAGCCCTGTGTCAGGTGTGGTTCACAGAGAACTCCACACAGTGGCAGGTGGGGCTGCAGCTGGTCAGTGTGGTTCTGGGTTTTGGGTTCCCTTTGCTCATCATGCTCTACTGCTACATCCGCATCTTCAGGTCTCTCTGCAATGCCACTCGCCGCCAAAAGCGCAAGTCTCTCCACCTCATTGTCTCCATAGTGTCTGTGTTTGTGATTTGCTGGGCACCATACAGCTGCTTCCAGCTGGCAGATAGTCTGTACAGGATGGAAATGGTGACCGGAAGTTGCCAGTTTGGTCGTGTGGTGGATATTGGGACTTTGATCACAGAAAGTGTTGGGCTGATGCACTGCGCCATCAATCCTCTTCTGTACGGATTTGTTGGAGTGAAGTTCCGGAGGGAGCTGGCCAAAATGTATGATGGACTGCTGGGAAAGAGAGGCTTCCTGGGAATGAAGGGATGGAGACACAGGATGCCAAAAAGAAAAAATGGATTTATTAGTTCAACAGAAAGTGAATACACCTCCTACTCTTTCACAGCGTGACACTGTTTAGAGAGGCAAGAATGAATAGAGATATCTGCATGTTGGTGTGACCAAAGAACACAACGCTATAAGGGTTTATTGAAAACATAAATTCTATTTTTAAAAGTTCTCATCATGAAGCTTTCAGGTAAAGATGCATTCTTCTGGTGCTTTTCCATCTTGTTAGCATGGATCACCCTGCTCAGTGTTTCTTTGTTTTAAAGGAAAATCTGATAACATTATTATTAATGTCAGGTTACAGCATAGTTTTTGATTTTTGGATTCATAGGTCAAATCTTGTGAAACATAGTTACATCATATTCGTGAGAAAAGTTACTGAATTCAAAAATGTAACACTTTTTGGATATTATTGACATCAGTTGCCCCTCTAATTTTAACATATAAGGCAATGAAAATGATTTTATTTGAATAGTTATGAATGTTAAATCACACGTTTCATGTTGCTTTCCTTTTACTCATTGGCAGCTGAGTGCTTAAAATTTGAACATTGTACTACAGAATAGTAAATGTATATGGTGTGATTCATTGTGTTTATTTTTTAAATCAAAACTTTTAATGGACACAGATTTTTTTATAATAAATGTTTTATGTTTGAAAACTGGCTGTATTTTTATATTCATCTCAGGTTCTCATGTGATTTAATCCAGCAAAACAAGTAAAGGACACTGACCTCAATGTCCACGTCTTTGCACATGCAAGAAATAGTTCAATGACAGTTTGACCTTGATATGACTATAATGACTATAAATCCCTGCCCATATTTATAATTTGGAATAATATCTGTGTAATCATTAGTTTAAGAATAATATATTAGAGAAAATATATTTCACCAATGGTGGTTTTCCTCTGGATCGAGCTCAGTAGCTTTTGACGATGTCTCAAATTTGACACCAAAATAAATGAGCATGGTTTCAGATGTGTTTTGAATTTAGTTGCAAATTTGTATCATTATTATCTGTTATTTCACATTAGTCCAAACATTTCAATGATTCCCAATACATTAATTAAAGAAAACCGTCTGTATTTCGATTATTACAGATGATGACCACCTTAACCTGAGGGATTTTCTCTACACTATGTCTCTAAATATTTCATCCATTGACAAACAGTCAATGGTAATTATAACTTCCAGACTATAATGTAAAGAAAACTAGTAATAGAGATGTTTATTTTAAAAAAAAGAACTTTATGACATAACAGATATAATTGAAAAATTAAAATTAAAGTGAAATATTTCTTGAAATATTTAAATGCAATCGAGAACAGTTTTGGAATTATGTAAATAAACCTTTTGGCATTCGTGTTCAATCTGCCGCATTCAACAAGCGTCTGATTACTGTATAGCGACGTTCACTTTGGAAAATCTATTTCAATAGCGCCACCTCGTGGATTGCGGCTCAACGTGCGGCGCTTTGTTTGACTTCTTTGTGTCCCGCTGCACCCCCTGTGGACTGTCGGCGTCAAGTCTGCCGTGGAAACAGGGTAAACGGAAGTCCAGCAATTTGGCCTTCAAAATAAAATAACTATTTTGTGTAACTCCATAAAAACATGTGAATTTGACAGTACATAATGACGGTGTCGTTTTTCATTTGATTGTGTACGAAAGAGCGCTGTCTTTTTGTATTGTTTAACCTATTTGTGTTTGCTGACATTCGTAGACGTTGAGTTGAATCTCTCATCTCATTTTACTTTGAAAAAAAAAAAGATAGAAAACGCATGTTTTTTTTGACGGAATTGTCTGCGTGTTTGTCTCATTTGGCTGAGTTGATAATAGATGACAGTTGCGTGATTCGACGTCCGTAAATTGTCCAGTTGGTAATGAAATTACGTTCATTGTTTATACGTCGCGGAGCAGAAAGTGGACGTCTGGTACGTGAAGTGCGATCGCGTTGAAACGTCCATCTGGTGAAGCGCAGCTCTTCTTGATTCTGCTTCTATTCTTAGTCTTGTCAAAGATGCGTGGACGCTTAAATTACAGGTCTGGTGAGACGTAAATTTGGAGTCCGAATTCTGGAAAAGTTTTTTCTCGTTTTAATTTTACTTTCGAAACTTGATGGGCGCTTGACAGCTGCGGGAGATCCTCCACAAACAGCGACGCTTCAAGCCCGTCCGAAGCTCTTGATCCCGGCGTGGACGAGACAACATCAGAGGTCTTATTTATCCCCCCACCCGTCTTCTGCAACCCTTTCTGGTAAGTCAGATAATAATTTTTTACATTAAAGCAGTTTAATGCTTACAAAATGAAATCACTCCATTTGGACTTGAGTTGTGAGAGAGACCCTCAGACCAGTGGGAATACTTCATTTCATTTAAAATTAGTTGTTGTTGTTTTTTAACTTAATTTTAAATCATAACCTCAAGCCATGAAATTATTGTTTGCTTGTTCTTCAGGATTTATTTTAATAAATGTTATTGTGAAATTCAGAACAAGAAAATGTGATATATTTCAACTAAAATTAATTTGCGGATTCATGCCACAGCCACATTATCCTCTCTAATTCCCCTCAATGCCGTAAATCTATAAATTGACTTCACAATATAATGAGATGTGATCCATATGGCCAGTTGTCACCCTAGATCCATTCTTCTGCAAAGTTCCGTGGACTTGGACTGAAACTGAAAATGACTACAGCAGCAGTGAAGTGCAGACGCAATGACCCCAGCACCATGCATAAGATCAGACAGAATCGGGATAGAGTAGGGATGAAAACAATAACTTAAAATAGAATGTTAATATAAATATAAACACCTATAAGTTATTTGGAGTTCAGGGTTCGCGTGGCCTGTAGGAAGAAACTCCTCCTCTCAGAGCTCACCTTGATTGGCTGTAGGCGTTTACCTGAGGGCAGCCACTTGAAGAGTCCATGATTGGGGTGGGTAGTGTCCCTTAGGATCCAGTTCGCTCTAGTCCAACAACTTCCATTGTAGACGCCCTGGAGACAGGGCAGGGTTGTGTGGATGATGCGCTCAGCACGCCGGATGACTTCTCTCTCCTGAAGTCGACCAGGCCAGGGGCAGATTAAACATTGTTGTGAACGCCGGGGCTATCTGGTTTTAGCAGGTGCCTGGGATTATATCTGGGTCGGCTGCTTTCCTGATGTTTATTTATCCCAGGTCCCTCCTTACGTTGTGCTTTGAGAACGAGAGAGGGCAGTTGTGATCTGTAGTTTTTACATAATCCTGTTGACAGACCGACCATCAAAATAACAGACTGGTGAAAACAGCACCTCCCTACAGGGGAGAATGACCATATTCTGCTTTTGTTATTAGTCATATGTGCAGGGTCGGACTTGTACACCATAGAATAAGATTTACAACGTTAAATATCACTTCAGTTTTAGTGTAGGTCGTTTCAGTTTTCATTAGCAGCACCACGGTCAAACTCATTATAGAGATCTGTGTGTGTGTGTGTGTGTGTGTGTGTGTGTGTGCGTGTGCGCGCGCACGTGTGTAAGAGGAACTACACTTGTGAGTCATTGTTGCCTCATCCAATGAGATTGCACCATGTGAGTTGAGGGGGTGTTTCTGTTTTTTCATAAGGCTTCAGCTGGACTTCCCAGGATGGGATTTTTCAAGACTCTCACATGTGTGACTGAATGCAGGACAGATTTAGTTGATGACATCCGTTCTGCGAAGGGCTGTAGCGTTTCTCCTTTCTCACGGCATTTAACAATTTTGTCTCCACAGTAGAACATGGATGTGGTGCTTGATGGATTATTCAGCCAGAATGTCACCTATGACTACGAATCAGACTACGAATACAAAGATGAGCTTGAGTCAAACAACAGTAAGACGTGGATCCCATTTTTGTACTCGTTGGTGCTGGTTATTGGCCTGTTGGGGAATGGACTGGTCCTGACTGCGTTGGTTCAGAAGAGGCGGTTCTGGACGATATCCGACATCTTTATCCTCCACCTGAGTATCGCAGACGTCCTGCTGCTGGTGATGCTGCCCTTCTTGGCTGTGCAAGCATCTCACGATTGCGGGTGGTGCTCCAAGGGTTTTACCTGCAAGATCACCGGAGCGGCCTTTAACGTGAGTTAAAACTCATATTTAGAACAGGTATAGATAAACCTGACATTGAGAAGAATGAAGATTTGCGACGTTTGTGTAGATGTATTTGCAAGCCTGTGTTTCTTGGCAGTCCAGGTTCATTCCACTACATACTGTTACTTGTGAAATGTTCTGCCCCGACATTCTCAGAGCTTGAGGCATCTAGGAAAAGGAAAGTGCAAAGAGGAAGTGAAAGTTAATTCATAAAGATGTGAGTGGAGCTACTGTGCTTTACACGCCATCATATCCACTTTTCATTTTCTTTTCCAGATCAACTTCTACTGTGGAATTCTTCTGCTTGTTTGCATCAGTCTGGATCGGTGCCTGTCTATCGCCCATGCCAGGAGGCTATACTCCCAAAAGAGACCCACTTCAGCTCATATCAGCTGCCTGTTAGTCTGGCTCTGCTCCTTGATCCTCTCCATTCCAGACTGGATTTTCATGGTGGCAAGGAAAGATCCATCACAAGAGAAGCTACTGTGTGTTCATAAATACTCGCAGTCACAAACTGACTGGAAGCTGACATCACGCCTGCTCCACCACATGCTGGGCTTCCTGCTGCCTGCAGCCATCCTCATCATCTGCTGGTCCTGCGTCCTGTTACGGCTGCAGCACAGCTTGAAAAGCCTCCAAAAACTGAGGTCCGTCAATGTGAACCTGTCCCTGGTAGCGATCTTCTTCCTCTGCTGGATCCCATATAACATCACGCTCCTTGTGGACACCGTCCGAAGTCACCCTGAGGAGACAAATGATTCCTCTGGCATTCCTGAAGGATCCATGAAAACGGCTCTCATGGTCACGTCGGCTCTGGGTTGCGTTCACGCCTGCCTCAGGCCTCTGCTCTATCTCGGCCGGTGTGCAAACTTCAGGAAACGGATTCTGGGCTTTCTGAGATGTGCTGCAGCTGATTCAGAGAGCTCGCTGTGGGAGCTAGGTGTAGGCGAGGACGTCCTGCCTGACCAGCGTCATGAGGGGGAAGAGCTGAAGCAGATGACAGGCGTCGATCATCAGATTCCGTCAGCACAGTGCTGATGAATGTCACAAAAGCCCCCCTGTGACTCAGAGGTGGCCTTACTAACACTCCAGCTCTGAGGAAAATTTGGTGTGAAGTCACAATATAGGTCAAGAGGGCACAGAGCAATTCTCTGTGTAATGATGACAAGTGGATATTTATAAAGGCGGACTCCCCCTCATTGCACATTAATGGGAAGGTTTCATACTTATTTTAATCACTCTAGCTTGTTACTCAATATCAAGCATCTTTTTACTGATCTGTATATATTATTCTTTTTACTATTATTACTATTACTATGTAAAGCAAACTTTTTTCTTCTTTTTATATGTGGTGGATGGATCATTGTGTCATTAAACAGTTTTCAGCCGTTAGAGAATCATCATAAAGCTCATGCCGTAACATTTGAATTTCAAGTAATATAAGCTGCTATCCTTATCAGTGTTTAGATTTGTTATCTTCCATGAAACAGTCCAGAAGAGTTTATGACTTAATGGCTGACAATAAAAGTCTTTCACTTTTCATTTTATCCTCAAGCTGTAAAGAGTCTGTGAATTCCAGGATTGTGCTGGGAGTAGAGGAATTTCCCACTGGGTACATTACACTGCCTTTTGTCAAACTCCATTGCTCCACAGTGGGAGTGTCGACTCCAGGCCGCCTAATGACAAACAGAAGGTGATGTCATCAGTCAGGTGACGGAGCGCGACGGAGGAGGTGGTGGAGGAGGAAGCGTGAAGTAAACTGTCTCTGCTGTGACCTTTTCGTAGCTCTCTGTTTACTCATCAGATCAATGCTGTTTGTGCACAAGCAGGAGGAAAAGACTTGGTGGGAAAATACAGGATAAAGAGAAAAAAAACCAATCTCATATGGAAGAGCGTGTGTTCAGCGTCAAATTTGTGGTTTCACCCTCTGTGCAGGTTATGACCTGCCTGGAATGCCTGAGTTAATGAAAGTAAAATCATGTTAATGCAGCCTGAAATAAAGTGTTTTTTCGATGCATTTGAAATCTTGCGTAAAATGATTTCACACCAGAAAATAAGCTGTTTCCCTCCTGGCAGGACATATTGTTGCTTTCACTTTCTGCTTTAACTATGAGGCTATTTATGTTGAGCCTGATTCAAATGATAAAAACTGTGTTCTCAGCTCAGAAATGCTGTTTGTCCGTGGAGGCAGCAGGAACATGTCAATTTTATTGCATTACGAGTTATCTAAGTGTATATAAGTCACACTGAAACACTGTTTCCTGTTGGAAATAGAGACAAACTGCTCATCGACTCTTTTAAATATCCTGTCAGTATAAACTGAAATTCTGTTACCGGCAGGACGACATGGAAGGGTATTTGCCTCATAATGAGGTGCAAAGCTTTATGTAAAGGTATGACTTCATAATGTAAAGCAAAACACAATGTTTGATGTGTTTGAATGGGACTGAGGCCAAGTTCCTAAGGGACTGTGGGGAGTTTGTGTGTTTTGCTCTAAGCAACAGTAGCCAGACCAGTCAAGTTTCTGGTTCTGGAGGAACCTGTTTATGTCATAGACATGCTGGTTGTTGGTGGAATCCAATATGTGTCATTTTAACGGGGGGTTTACAGCAGAGCAATCCTCATGCAGTCAGATGCCAACATGTCATAGACTTTAGAGGAAGTCATGTTAGTTCAAGGTTTTTTGGGTCAATCATGTGTGCTTTGAGCAATTGCTAAAGTTTGTTGCAAGTGTAGGTATATCTGTATGTTCTTTTATAATATGTTGACACTTAGCTGCTCAAACCGCTTATGTGAGGATGTGTGGCTGCTTTCTGCCATTGTTTCGATTTCCTTTTCAAAGAAATGGAAGGTAATTCCTCTGAAACCACTACTTGTGGTTTGCAGTTTCACCTATAATCATTAAACATTTCAGAGAGTGCTCCAGAAATTATTTTAAAAAATACATGCAAGTATGAAAGAAAGGGATGTTGCACAACATCATGCAGTGCATTCCTTTAAGTGTTGCAATACTTCAAATCAAAGTTTGCAGAAATAACTGCTGTCGGCTTTAATCTGCTTCTGCATTCCTGCACCTCAGTGAAGATCACGCTAGGTGGAGCATCAGCCAACCAACAATCAGTGTGTAACTCAGCTTTAAAAAAAGAAAAGAAAAAGAAAGATCTGTTGATTGGTCTGTAAAGACTGCAATTACAAAAATAATATAGTCAATGTTATCAAGAAAAACACATTGAAATAAAGCTTGCATGTTTGAAATAAAACCCCATAAAACATGTATTAGATGCAGAAGATGAACCAGCCATGATTTCTTGATTGAAGACTGCTCTATTTATGTATCCTGTGCACATTCTGGGATACATCATAACTGAGGCATTTGCTTCTTTTGGGTCATCATCCACCAATCCCACCAAGGTGACCCAACCACAACTGATCAATCTGTTGCATTCATCCCAGCAGCGGGAGACCACAGGACTTCTTTGTTCAGCAAAGCCACCTGGTTGCTTTTTCTGTAGTATCAGTGATCCGATGAACTTCCTCATGGCTGACCTCACTAACAGGAGTTTGGTCATTATATAAACAGTTGACTTCCATTGGATTGTGATAACCTTCTCCACCCGGCTTCCTCCATTGCTCCACGTTCTCCTTGTGCTTGGTGTGTTTACAATCACACATTCCAAACACTTTTCCCAGGATACAGTGATGTAAAACACTATCACTGGCTTGTTAGAGTTGGAAAAGAAAGGCGTGTCTGATGCAGTCCAATAACACGTTTATTTATAATGTGGAGTTTGTGGATAAAATGAACACCTTTATAAACAGGAAAGGCATAATTCAATACACTTCAACTTAGATTGATTGACTTATAGAAGAACAGTTTTATTTAGACTATCTGCAAAGCAAGTTGAGAAGGTTCATCTGTTTTTTTGGGGAGAGAAAGAATTACTGTACTAAGCAACATGTTCTTAACGTGTAAATTTACAAGCATCTCAAGACACTGTAGAAATATCAGTGTTGGCCTTCAAATGGTCCTTTTGGCCCTGTTGCTGTGCTGTAATATTGATACATTGGTCCAAAAACAATATTTCATATTTTAACAGTCAACATACATAATAGCAGATTAACATACAACAGAATTACATACAATAAACATTTGTATGTGAAATATAGTAAACACACACACACCGCAGTAATGCATGTCTTCCTGGTTCATCATACAAAGTTGCCTTGTGGCCAGAAAAGGGAAATAATATATGTTCTGCACACTCAGGTAAAGGCAGGAGCTGACCTGTAAACTGATCACCACCTGGTGGTGACTCGGATCAGGTGAAAGGGGAAGTTGTTGAAAAGACCTGAGAGACCCAAGCGGATAGTGAGGGTCAGCTCGGAACGTCTGGCTGAGGACCCAGTCAAGTTGGTCTCCAACTCCCAACTTCGGGCAAAACCTTGAAAATATTCTGGGAGTGGCAGGGGACATGGAATCTGAGTGGTCCATGTTCCATGCTGTCACTGCCTCGCGGCTACATGGATCTGTGGTGGTGGTAATTCTCAAACCGGCTGGTAGACACCAGAACTGGGGTATGCTGTCAGGCTGAAGGATTCCTACAGGGTATGGTTGGCCTTTAGGAGTCTAGAGGCAGCTGAAGAGTACTGGCAGGCAAAGTCATGCATGGCTTTAGCTGTCAAGGAGGCAAAGATCCGGTCATGAGAAAGATTTGGTGGAACTATGGAAGACAGTCGTCTCCAAAAAGATTCTGGCAAACCTTTTTAACATTTCAGGAGGGAGAAGCAACTCTTTGCCCACACCGTTGGTAGGACAGATGAGGGCCTGTCGACCTCAACTGGGAAAGTAGTCAGTTGGTGTGAGAAATACTTTGTGGATCCCCTCAATCCCTTTGAAATGCATTTCAGTAAGAAAACAGAGCCAGAGGATTTGGCGATGGTCCACTCAAAACGGGCTGAAGCTACTGCAGCTGTTAAAAATCTCCATAGTGGCACGGTCCCAGATGTGGATGAGATCCGCCCTGAGTTTCTCAAGTGTTTGGATGTTGTTTGGCTGTCATGGCTAATACATCCCTGCAACATTGTGCGGACAATGGGTACAGTACACCTGGAATGCTAAACTGTGCTGATAGTTCGCCTTTTTAAGAAAGAGGACCACAGAGTGTGGGCTCAGCCTTAGCCTCAAGGTAGAGCCACTGGTCTTCCGTTTTGAGGGGAGTTAGCTAAGGTGGTTCAGGCATCTGGTCAGGATGCCCTCCAGACACCTTCTTCAGTTGTTCCAGGCATACCCATCTGGGAGTCCTGTGTTTGTCTATAGGCAAACACAGGACTCGCTGGAGAGATTGTATCACTTCATTAGCCTGGGAATGTCTTGGGATTACCCTTGTGGAGTTGGTGGAAGTAGCTGGGCAGAGGAAAGTCTGGTCTTCCCTGCTAAAACTGCTGCACCCACAACCTGGATCCGGATATGCTGTTGAAAATGAACAAAGAAAAGTATATCTGCTCCCAATAAGTAAAGCTGTTAGATCTCAAGTTCCAGTATGACACCTCTTTTGCCATTTGGGTCACATATCTTTTATATAACAGAGGATGTAAAGAGAAACATGCTGTACAAATACACGATCAAATCTTACAAAAGTCAGCTTTGTAAGATTTGTCAGGTTGGTATCTTCCTTAGATAGCAATGGAGTTGGAAGTTTCAGCAGACTCAGTCCACATGGAGCTTCTCCTGCTACTGACAGTTGAGTGGACACTGGTCTTCACTTTGCAACCCATCAACCTTAGGATATCTAAGAGCTGACGTCGGAACTTCACGCCCACAAAGGCATAGAGGATGGGATTGAGGCTGCAGTGGAGGTAACCCAGGGTGGATGTTATAGCCTTGGCTTTCTGCAGAGATGATCTCACTCCGCAAGTTTCACTGTTATTATTGGAATGAAGCGTATCCACTATGAGTGTGATGTTGTATGGTGTCCAGCAGACAAAGAAGACCACCACCACAGCCACGATGACCCTGAAAGCTTTTTGCTTTTGGATGCCCTGGGTGCTGCAGCGCAGCCTTTGCAGGATGCAGGAGTAACAGAAGATCAGGACAGATGAAGGCAGCAAGAAGCCCACAATGTGGTAGAGCAGCCGTGATGCCAGTCGCCAGTCAACTACAGACTGAAAGACATTCTTAGTATCTTCTGAATAAGATTGCTCCTCCTCTGACAGAGAGACAAACTTTAAGTAGTTTGGAATGCACTCTGTTGTGTCTCTTCTGTCATCCTTCATAGCTTCTAGAAAGATCCAGTCGGGTAAGGAGAGGAGCAAGGAAAAGAGCCACACAGCCAAGCAGCTCAGCTGAACAACCAAGGGCCTCCTGCGTGAGTACATCTGAGTAGCATGGACGATGGACATGTAGCGTTCCAGACTGATGCAGGCCAGGAGAAAGATCCCACAGTAGAAGTTGATCTGAGCGTATAAAGACATCAGACAAAGAAATGTGAAAAATGTGTGAGCACTAGATATTTACCACAGCAGACTCATAGTGCATCTTTCCCTCCAGACATCTCTTACCGTAAAAACAGCTCCAGCGATCTTGCAGAGTGGAGTGCCAAAGGTCCACCCTTGCTTTTGAGCAGCCTGTGCTGCCCAAAAGGGCAGAGTCAGTAGTAGCAACACATCTGCCACGCCCAGGTGAAGGATAAATTTGTCAGTTACACTCCAGTTCTTCCAGCACTGAACCAGAACCCCTAGCAGCAGTCCGTTTCCCAGGACGCCAAGGATGAACATCACTGAGTACAGAAGTGGGATGAACACTGCCTCAAAATTCATATTCGGGCTTGGGTCACATATGTTACCCTTATCAGGGTCATATGTGCTGTTGTAATCAGAGTAGTTGTCAAATATATCAAAAACATCCCTGAGGTCTTCACCGGTCAGTGAAATGACCGCCATCAGTGAAGTCTGCACAAGAAGAAAAAATATATAAATTAATGATCAATCAATCAATCAAAAAGTCAATCAATCAATCAATTGCTGTCTGTCTGCCTGTCTGCCTGTCTGCCTGCCTGCCTGCCTGCCTGCCTGCCTGCCTGCCTGTCTGTCTGTCTGTCTGTCTGTCTGTCTGTCTATCTATCTATCTATCTATCTATCTATCTATCTATCTATCTATCTATCTATCTATCTATCTATCTATCTATCTATCTATCTATCTATCTATCTATCTATCTATCTATCTATCTATCTACTGTATCTATCTATCTATCTATCTATCTATCTATCTATCTATCTATCTATCTATCTATCTATCTATCTATCTATCTATCTATCTATCTATCTATCTATCTATCTATCTATCTATCTATCTACTGTATCTATCTGGTGTTCTGTGATCATTGTTTTTTTCATCTTTCTGTGGCGTGCTGGTGTCCACTGGGACGGCATCTTTGTCCCTCAAACACATCAAGGGTTCTGCCACAGAACATTTAGGACAGATATATCTCAGTGTACGGAGACACGTGAAAAAATCACTCCTCCAGTCACCATGGCCTCAGTTCCTTGTTTAGCTGAGGCAAAACTTCCCCCTGATTGCTTCAATCCTAGCTACAGTATTTACTAACTTGCTTTGTGCTTGTGAGAATTTCTATTCTTCTCACAAGGGAACAAAAGGTAAGAAGCAAATTTTAAGTATGAATAAAAATATTATCACGTTTCTGTAACCTGTTGCATCAATTATAATTTGGTCATTGTCAAATACGCAAAAGCTTAATTCGTTACCTTCCAAATCACGGTGATACCTCCAGTATTTTCTATTTATTTTTTCTTCATCTTTATAAAACTTTTCAACTTTTTTTTTGATAATTGGCACTGAAATGTTACGGTGTACTGTCAGTTTACAAACCACATCACAATCAATCACACGTGGTCTCTTAAAGTGAACTGAAGGTGTCAAAACTAACTAACCAAAACCAAAGCAAATATAAAAAATGACATCTACACTGATAGTTTATAAAGTAAAGATAAGATAGGTGTAGGTTGTTGTTTAGTGAAAATAAAAATCCTTAGATAATAATATGTACATGTGAATTTAAATGTTCATTTGAATATAATATATGCTAAAATAATAATATATATATAAACATACCAAATGGCAATCCCCTTATATGGAATTCTCCGTACTGAGCAGGTTCATAAGGACACAGCAGTGAGCGCTATACTGAGCTGGTCTCGTAAAACAGCTGCATCTATACAACCAGACAGAGGAAGCAGAGTCGTGTCCAAAAATATGATAATGAGGACCACACTACCATACTGCACTGTGAGAAAGACATTTAAGAAAGTAATTTTTGTTCATTGCAACTGAAATTCCTGCATTCACATTTTTATTTTTATTTTCTCAGAAAAATATTTAAAACTTTGACAATGGAGTTTTAAGGTGACAGCAGTGATTTCATTTGGCAAAATCACCAGGCAGTACAGATCTGAAACCATACTGGTGAATTGGAAAAAATATTCCTTAGCTTTATTTAAATTTTCTTTGCCATTTTGTAAACTGAACTTCTACATGTTGCCCGCTTATGTGAAGACATTAATGTGAGGATATGATTAAGGTGAAAGCACACACCTTTGCTTGAGTCTGATGCTACATTTTCCACACCTACAGATGAGTAATATTTCTCTGAATTAAAAATGAATCTGAAAAGTGAACACACAGAGTGCCATTCTTTAAGAATACGTTAATGAAAGCAAACACATCCTGATTGCTGACGCAATGATGAATATTATATGACAATAAAATGTGTTCAGTGCCATTTGAATTAATCTGGTGACCTCAAGATAAAATGTAACAGGAGCTGCAGAAAGTATTAAATGACTAGATGATGATTGTTCTCTTTCAAAACTGAGTGATTTCAGATTGTGGGGTAAGATTTTGATCACAGCTATTTTTTCAGTATTGTGTAAACACTCGTCCACCGTCATGCAAATGCAACACCTGCAGTAGCATGGGCTTTGAAGCGCCTGTCTGTTTCCCCTGTCTCCAGTAAAATACACCGACAGCGTGTTCCTGTTTTCTTCACACCTTTTCTTTCCACTTCTGTTTTTTATACTTTTTTGCAGCAAAGGCTGCAGATAAGAAAGAGAACAAACACCTGGCCATCAAAGTCAAACTCATGACCTTTAATAGTGTGTTGCTTGGAGATGACTTAACTGATTTAGAGAGATGATTTTATGTAAAATGGAGCATATATGTTAAAGAATGATTGAGTTTTGAAATTGTGTGGACCTAAAAAGAATAAACTAAAAAAAAATAAAAAAAATTGTGCCAATCATTTGGGCTATTACCCACGATATGATTTTTGTGACTGAAGTGTTTCACTTCATTTCCATGTCCACAAAACTTCTACCTAAATGATTTATTTGAATATTTCAAAAGCAAACACATCAGCTGTGTGATTACTGAATATTTGGCTTTCAAGTTTAAAGATTAATGCTGTCCCTGACCTTCCTTGGGCTCAATAAGCCCAAACATAGAAATTTCCATTTTAATATCTACCTGTTGAAGTGTCTGAGTTTTTGAAAATATTTGCCCTTTGTGTATAAAAGCTTTCCATTTAAAATTTTGAATAAAGTAACTTTATATGAAGTTATGATTGCTCTCATGTGACATACTGCAAGTGTGTCCCATGTTTGGACATTGTTTTACACTGAAACCATGGAAAATTGAGGAAGTGAAAAAACACATGTACAAAAATAAAGCCACTGTGTTAGTTTAGATTCCTGTAAAATTGAGCTATCATACCATTGCCTTCTAAATTTGAATGAAGTGTACATCTTTCTTTTATGATAAAGAATCAGTAGGCAGGTTGATTAGTTTTTTGGGAATGGCTGACAGTAATGAATTGATGCATCGAAAAACATTCACTAGATTTCCCTTTTATTGCTGCTTCAACTCCTGCAGAAAGGTTTCAGTGTGTTATCTGACACCTAGCATTTGCATTACCACATTGTAGGTCAATGTGCCACTACTGTCAAAACCCCAAACACATTGGAGGCCTCATTCATGGGTAATGGTAATGTACAATTTTTTTCTGACATTGAATTTGGATTATTTAAAGTTCCATGAGAGCAAGGAATTCGGGAGAAGCATTAGTTTCCAAAAAAAAACTGAAGTGATGGGGAAAAGTGCAGCTTCATGTCCTTCATGTAGCTGACAAATTTAACTACTTTAGGATCAACAATCAAAATTATTCAGCCTGTCAAAAGTAAAAATGGGATTGGGATTAAAAAGAGAATATGAGGTTAAAACCTTCTGAAAAATCCTACTGGGGTCAAGGCATACCAGGCCTTGACCCCGGTGTTGCAGCATCCAGCCCATGTTATTCTCAAGTTCAACAGTTCATGGAACAACTGTAAACCTACCCTTTCTACAGTTCAGATGATCTCCAGCGTTATCTTCTGAGTTCTATCTGTGGTTTTAAAATGGGAAAGGCGTTAAAGTTGGGGATTCTCTCTAATGCAGTATTTTAAAATCTTGCAGGTTTCATTATCATTGACATTGTCCTACATTTATACTGAAAGCCTTTAAAACTTGAGATGCATCAGACTTTGCTTTTTGCAAGCTCCAATTTCAGGATGAACCCTCTTCTCCCCATGCAAAGCCCCCAGAGAGGGCCACACTCTCACAGAAATAAAGTATTTGTGCAACTTAACTTAGAGACGCAGAGAACCCTCAGCACCTGCGTGGATTTCCTGTGTAACATTTGCTTCTGTGGTTGCCATGAACCACATTATCACCATTTATACTTCAGAAGAGAACATCAGCTTACCAACTGTCTGCCAATGGCTTGTAAGAAGAAGTTTTTACAGGCCTATTCTGCAAGAATGATATGTGACACAGTGCATCAGCATGGTTAACAGAAAGTTTGTTGTTTTAAGTCAAAAACACCAATGAAAAGACAGAAATGTCTTTCTTAAAGAAATCTTAAAGAAAAGTGGGGGATGCTTTCTTCTTAAAGAAATCTAATGCATCAATAGAAAATTATTCTGGTACACAATTAAAAATTTATAATCCCAGGTGACGTCACCCTGTGATTTTTTTTATGATGCCCCCTTACAGATTCCAGTTAGTACCGTCATTTACCGATACTCTAACCACACAGGAAGATAGAAAGTTTTCTTATCTCTCTCGTGATACAGCAGAACGATACAGCAACTGTTGAGTTATCTGAGACCAACAGCAGCATAAGTTGGTGCAGCCTTTCCTATGCAGGCACTACTTAACTTTTATGGTATTTATGTTCGTGTTATATTTATATTTTCTTTCTTTCCAGAACTGAATGAAGGATTATATCTCTGCATGTAGCGGATGAAAAAATTACAAGGATAAAATAGAGAAATAAAATTCACATGAAGTGTAACATATGATGTCAGAAAGTTAGTTTAACGAAAAATCTGAGCATGTTCAAATTAAATGTACAGTGCAAACAAATCTGTGAAATGAATATGCCCAATAACTGATAAATGCTACGCAAAGTAAAATACAAATAAAATTTATATCAGTTTATATGTAATGAAACATTCTCCACCCCTGCAAGCTTTTCCTGCAAACCAGTAGACGGAGCTATAACATTTTCATCCACTAGAGGGCAGTGTTGTATGAAGCCCGACGAGTGTCTGCCATAGACGCGAGTGTATTAGAGCGTGATACTATTCCTACTATGGTGATGCCAAGAAACCTCATCATTTCTGATTGGTTTAAAAAGAAAATGACGTCTCAACGTAACCTCTCATTGAAAAGAGTTTAACTACGTGTGACGTCATCGTCTTTTCAGACCAATTAGAAGCATGGGAGGGTGGGCATATGTGTCACCATAGTAGTATTGTATTTGTAAATTCGCGTCACGACGTGAAAGGTAGGTGCTGAGTTTGAGATCAAAGTTTACAATTTGAGTGGTTTCTATTTTCAAATCTATCCAGAACCGATTTTTTTTACTTTATTATATTGTGTAAGTGAGTAAATTGGTGAAACATTAGCATATTAACAACTGAGTGTCTGTCTTTTTTCTTTTTTTTTTAATGTTTATCCGTCACGAAGTAAACGCAAGAGTTTCCCGGAAGTCATGGCTGACGGTATGAGTGAAGAGATGCCGGAAGATCCCCTTCCACTCCAGCAGGACCTGACCTGTCCTGTGTGTCGGGCCATTTTCCGTGACCCAGTGCTGCTGCCCTGTACCCACACCTTCTGTCGGGAGTGTTTACAGAGCAGTTTGCGGTTTAGCCGCAGGTGTCCTTTGTGCAGGGAGGAGTTTGAGGAAGGCCATGACATCTCCAACCGAGCGCTCAGCAGCGCCTGCGAGACCTTCCTCAAGCATTCGAGCAGGGTGCCGAGCAGGAGACCCGAGGACAGCTGTGAGCTGCACTGTAAGCCGCTGGAGCTCTACTGTGAGAAGGACGAGACGCCCGTCTGTGTGGACTGCGTCACCCAACACAACACTCACAAACTGTGGTCTTTAAAAGAGGGGGCACCCATGTGTAAGGTGATAATGACATCATCATAATAATAATAATAATAATTTCATTTGTTCAGGTCAATTCAGAACTGAAGCAGTGGATGAGAGGCAAAACAAGTCCAGTTGACTTAATTCAACAGACATTTATCATTGCATCTAAGTCTCAACTGTCACTATAAGTTTAAATAAACTGGATTTGTAAATCATAAATGTTGTATATATATATATATTTTTTTTTTAAAAATGTTTAAAATTCTAGATCCAGAATCATGATCCTAGTGACCACTAAAATGTGATGGATTGTTTCTTGGGCCATAGTCAATCTGTCCAAAACTTTTTAAAAATCTTTTGGAGGTTTCTCCTTTTTTATTCTTTCACGGATGAACAAACAATATTTAAAAAAAAAAAAAAAAACTTTGCCCAGCAAACCCCTGCTTTAATTTAAGTTTATTGATTACATATACAGTATTTGCACAATAACAGGCATTAGCATAACATGTTTTGTTGATGACATTTTTGCTTTTGCTTACGTCACATCTTTTTTAATCCTTCAGAATGAACTTTCCTTCAAAGTAAAAATTTTTGAGAAGAAGGTGGAGTCATACAAGAAAATTACCCATAAACTCAACGACGCAATGGAATATGTCAAGGTAAATTTAATGTCAGCTCTCACTTTCTGCTGAGCAACAGGAACCTCCCATACACACACCAACAATGAGAAGACTTGATAGACTGCACTTATCTGATTATATCCCCGTGAATCATGTGAAAACTCTTATCTTTGTGCAGTATCAAGCTGGAGAAGCAGAGAAGCGGATCAAGGCAGAGTTTGAGAGGTTGTACAAGGTGCTCATCACAGAGGAAGCTCTGCGGCTAAAAGCCCTGGCTAATGAGGAAGAGCAAAAGGTTGCTGAAATACAGAAACTGATTGAAAACACTAACAAAGACATTGAGGCTCTCAGCAAGCTCGTTGACACTCTGAAGAAAGAGATCGGCAATGAGGATTTGCCCTTCTTACGGGTGAGAGAATTCAGCTCTTCTCTGAAACTGTACTTTGTTTAGTCTCTAAATTTATTTCATGTTTTTAATCTGTATTAAATTAATCTTAATTTCTCTCATTTATGTTTTAGAATTTCCAACATTTAAAAAGAAAGTAAGTAGCAATCACATATTGTATGCGATTCAATTTTTAAAGCCATTAGGATGACTTTCCACTGTATTTTAGAGTGATAATTACATTTTATTATACATTTGTATGACTTAGGGGCTGTGTTAACACATTTTTATGCAGCACAGATATTTTTTATTCAGTTTCCTGCTGATTTTTCTTGCTGACCTTAATTTTTTTGCTGTTGCCATCTGTCCTCTAGAGCCCAGTGGACTGATGAAGAACCTTGCCTTTCCGATGACTCTCTTTTGGACATGGGAAAACATGTTGGTGCTTTGAGCTTCCAGATCTGGAAGAACATGCAGTCGCATGTTGAATATTGTGAGTAAATATTAGAGTTGCGTATCGCAGTGAATTTTCCTGTTTTGGGGCGACAGTATCTCAGTCCACCAAGTCCTGGGCGGGGGACCGCAGGGTGGCCGATTCAAGGCCCATATGGATCAAAAAATTTAGGAGTGTGAACTGGCAATGGATGTTGATTTTGACACCAAAAGTGGTCTGAAAGATGAGAATATTGGCACAAAAGACCTAATGCTTCTGCTCTAGAAGAAGAAGAAGATACACTTTATTCATCCCCTCGGGGAAATTACATTTGTAATTTCTCTAAACCTCATGTGTGACTTGAAATTCACTGTCTGCATATTCAACAGTTGTTGGTGATATAATGTAGATGCATTTTCTCTCTCGCTTTGTGCAGATCCTGTGGTGTTGAATCCAAACACAGCCTCTCCCTGGCTGTGCTTGAATGGTGACCTGACCAGTGTGAAGGAAAACCCAGAGCGACTGACCACCCCTGACAACCCAGAGCGCTTTGATCCTTGCGTCTTTGTCTTGGGTGCTGAAGGTTACACCTCTGGAAGACACAGATGGGATGTCATTGTTAATGACATCCCCAAGTGGATTGTGGGAGTATGCAAAGAGTCAGTGGCTCGTAAAAAGAAGTTCACGCTATCAACAAACCGTGGTGTATGGTGCATGGGACTCAGCAAAGGAGTGTATTCTGCCTTAACACCTGAGCGCACGGAGCTGCAGGTGCAGCAGCGTCCAGAAAGGATCCGCATCAAACTGAATATTGACAAAGGAGAGGTGTCGTTTTATAATGGGGGAACAGGGCAGCACCTCGTCACTTTAACCCACCAGTTTAGGGAGAAGTTGTTTCCCATTTTTGGACCTGGGCTCCACACTAAACCAATGATTCTTGCTCCAGGGAAAATTTCTATACACACCTGATGATTTTCCTGTATAGAGATGGATGTTATTTAAGAGTAAGAAGAAGACTTTTTTCAATTAAAATCTTTTATATGGTTGATTCAAAATATTGAAAATATTGTTGATTCTCTTTAATGGACTTTGTGTATTTCTGTACGGTGTTCTTGAGTGCCAAGTAAGGCCCCTTCAAATAGAGAAATAAAAATTTATTAACTTACTCAAAGCTGACAGGGGTAAAGATGGTGTTGGAGTTGACAGGTATAGAGAATTTTGGAAATGAGTGGTAGGTTGGAAATGTGGCAGGAGTTTTCCAGGTTTTTTAACTATGGTTATGGCAGTGAGTTCGAAGGCGGAGGTGACGACCGGAGGAGAGTGATGAGTTGATGATGTTCAGGACAAATGATTTACGGACATGGGAGACATGATTTTACAAGTGAGGATGGAATAGGGTCCCAGGAGCAGTTTGATTGAATGACTCTCAGGAAAGCATAAAAAGACATCAAATTAATTGTCAACATGGCTGATGCTGGTGGCCAGTGCTGATAAAAATGAAGAGGTAAATTAAGTTGTCTGTCTTGATTTATGACTGTGCTGTAAGGAACAAGCGATCAACAACTCACAAAAGATTTAAAAGTCAATAAAAGAGTTTAAGGTGCTTATTGTGCTTGCTTTTGGGGCATTAGTGTAAGGTGTTCATTGCTTTGTATATGTTATTTCAATTCAGTAGGGGCAACAACATTTTGTTAATGTTTGGAAGTGCATTAATTAACCAACCATATTTAGAGAATTTTGTTGATTCACAAATATTGTTGGCTAAAATGTTTATTGCATTGATTTTCTGGTCTTAGGGTTATTTTTCTTAAACAGGTGCTTGTTCAATTACATGATCTGTGTAAAAGAAGATGTGCCTTGTACGCCATGGCTTTGTCATCAATTAATGAAAATATACTGCTACCACTGCTCTGTATCTGTGTGTGCACATTCTGAATAATATCATCTCCATATGAGCATTTGTTTATTTAAGTTTTAAAATTCAATTTTTTGTGTTTAATCAATGAATTAAGGTAGGATGCATATTTATTTATGATGACCAAAGTGAGGAGGTCTGTAAAGAAACGGGTTTTGTGCAGTCATACATCTCACATTTTTTTCCTGGAGCATATCACAAATGTTATTCAGTATTTTCTAATGAATTGGAGCATTTAGATATATGAGGATTTTTGTTGGTTTTGTTTTTGTTTTTCCATTTCAGTTGAATTTAAGGTTATTCTGTGGTAAGATCTCTCTCTAATATCTCAAGAACCTCTTCTCAGATGAGTAGATAGGTAGTCTGGCTTGACATTAAATTATTTTATTACTTAAAGGTCTCTGCATGGTGAAAAGCACCTGTGGTGGGTATTGCATGCAATATTTGAATGGAAGTATTTGAAAACCTCCATAGTATTTCAGGTAATGTCACCTTGGTTTATTTCAAGATGTAACTTGTAACCTTCTGTATCAATGATGAATACACGACATTAGTGTTTATGTAGTGAAGCCCATTAAGTAAACATGTTGATGGATATCCAGATGTTTACATGTTTCCCATCACTAGGGGGCAGTAGTGGGACAGGCTAATCTTTTGTGTTTGCAACCACTGTGCTCTGCTCGCCAGCCATAAACAACAAAACAAGGGTCTATCTGCGCAGATATTACAACCGCAGATATCGTGTCCAAGCTTTTAGAAATAATTGTTAACTTGTAGTTTGTTTGTTTGTTTTTTTGCGTTATTGTTGTGTTTCATCCATGAGAAAACACGGGATCTTTAAATACTCAAAAGAAGTGATTTATCCTGGTAGATTGGTGTAGCTACTGACGATTGCGCATCTGGATGTGGCTAAGCCTTCACCGCTAGGTAGCGAAGACGCTAGCAGACCAGGGTTGTCCACTGCGGTGGTTGGAGACCGTAGCCACTGGCCATTCAGCTTAGCTGTCAGTCCTGAGCGCTTGCTAACGATAAGTTAGCCCATGCGATAGCCGACGTTTAAAGGGAAACCCGAAAATGTAAATAACCATGAAGCCGAAGAGACGGGAACTGGTGAGTATCATTTTCCAGACGCATAGAGTGGACAGATGGTGTCTGCTGCCTCACGGTGTCCAGGGAAACTAGCTTAGCTTAAACTAGCTTTGTTGTGATAGCCTGCGGATAGACCCTTGGTGCTAACTCTGTATGGTTTATCCTTTTTGCTGCTTCGATGTACGTAATGCAATCAATAGCCGTTTTGTCTAGTGTAACAATGTTTTAGTGCTAGGCTACAAATCCTAAATATTAAGGTAGCATTGCTATGAGAATGGTGTTAATGGTTCTGCTCTTTGGGCTAACAGTTAGCTGTATTAGAAATACTTTCTCACAGATCCTGGCCCAAGTCTCGAAATGCATCGACCACTTATTAAGTATATGTAATCATGTAGCTTTAGTAGCACGAAAAAAAACAGCAATCCTGCTATTTATATTGCAATCCTGCAGTTTGATAAGTTAGATGAAGTGCTTTACAAAATCTTAGAGGCAGGTGTGTTCTTTTAATGTATCAAATGTTGCTCCACATTTTTTGCACTGTACTGCTGCAAAGTTATGGTAATACTGTGTCGTATCAAATGTATCCCTTCCATCTTATGCGTCCTATCATTCAGGCAGTGCCAGCGATGGCCTCCCCCCTCCCTGTCTCCGTCATCCTGCTGCTACTTTTGGCTGAGTCACCTGTATGCCAGGCAGGGGACTGCAAGGGCCACAGACAGATGTTGAGGGGACCACCAGGCTATGTCACCGATGGGCCAGGAAACTATTCTGTGAATGGCAACTGTGAATGGCTTATCAAAGGTACAAAGAGGTTATATACTGTCTTGGGCACCAGAAAATCAATAATGAGATAAATATTAATGTCACCGATATTTCCCATCCTGTTCATTTCTTCTAGCTCCCAGCAACAATCACCGCATCGTCTTAAATTTCACCTTCATGGACACGGAGTGTACCTATGATTATTTGTTTGTATATGATGGAGACTCCTACCAGAGCCCTCTTCTAGCCAGTCTAAGTGGCAACACTTTGCCTCAAACTATCGAAGCAAAGTCTGGCAAGGTAACCAATTACTAATCAATATCGAAAGAAACAGTGAAGCATTATAACTATGATAAATGTTCACTTTATGTTGTGTTATTGATTTTTTTTTTTCAGATGCTGCTTCATCTCTTCAGTGATGCTAATTACAACCTCCTGGGATTTAATGCAACCTACACCTTCTCTTTGTGTCCTGGAGCATGTGGTGGTCATGGCCGCTGTGATTCCTCAACATTCAAGTGCCACTGCCATCAGGGCTGGGGAGGAACCGCTTGTACAATCCCTCTGTGCTCCCAGACCTGTTCTTTGAATGGCCAATGTGATAAGGTATTTGGGAGGGAGATTAGAGAATGCACCAGATAAAATGTCCTCATCCATTTCTGAATAAGCTCTACTTACACCAGTTTTTTCATGTGATTGTTGGTTTTAAGAGATTCTTCTTCTCCATGTTTTGTTTCAGAAAGGGGAACACTGTCTGTGTAATTCAGGCTTCATGGGTCGCAGCTGCCAGCTTGGTTTACATGATGACAGTGGGGCAGGGCAGTGGTGGCATGTGAGTGAAGGAAACCCCCACATGTCTCCCAGGACAGGTTCTGCTGGAGTTTACCTCTCCTCCACCGGAGCCCTGTACTTGTTTGGCGGTGAGAGTGACACTCTTCATTTACAAGGATAGTTTTAATATTTAATGTACAAATCCACCTTCCAGTCTCTGTTTTAAGCATATTATACATTAATTAATGACCCTTCATTGGCAGATCTATTAAATCTAACCTTCCAACACTGATTATCAAATCAAATTAGGCCTGTTTTGTGGGTGAGACTACAACAATTGTCAGTGTTGCTGTCTTTGTTCAGTTGCACTTCTTTCCTTTTAATTCTCTTGTACATAGTTTTGTGTTTTTCTTTAATTACGCTTGTATGTTTGATTATGATTTCTTTACTCTCAGGGTTTGATCTGAACAGAGCTCTTGGTGAATTGATCAAATATAATTTCACATCCAATCAATGGGAAAGCAGGTCTTATGGTCACTCTCCTGTAAGTGCATTGTGGATACACACTAATATTGAGCTTCTACTGGTTTTTGCATGTTGTATACCATGAATGTTTACTTGAATGCCAATTCGCTACTATCAGACTTTTCCAATAAGCTAATTCTTTACATGTTATGTCAGCCTGATTTCTTTAATCCGGTAAAACAACCAGAGAAATTTGAAATTTCCATTTTTAGCAGAGAGATGAAAACACGTATGATAAGGTGTGTCAAGAAAATTCAAGATAAAATTTACAAAACTTCATACTATAAAATTGACTATAAACCTGTCCTCTGACTGTGTTGTCGAACTAGATACCTGAATAAAAACACTCAACAAGGCACAACATCATGTGATAAATGTGTAACAAATTAAGTGTGTACCATACTTAAGTTTAAACTTCATCTGGTCATTGCGGTACATGTAAATATATTGTTCCCCTATTTCTCAGAATCATTCATTTTCTGTGTGCATGTAAAAGTAGTCAATGTTTGCTCATTATTTTATTTTACATACTCTTTTTGTCAGTTTGTTCTTATGACGTCTGGCTCTTCCATTCTATCAGGCGGCTCGTCATTCCCACACAGCAGTAGAGTGGATGGGTAATATGGTTATCTTTGGAGGCGAGCTCGCTAACGGCTCCCTGGCCAATGATGTCTGGACGTACCGACCGCTCCACGATGACTGGCAACAGCTTGGATTTTCACATTCACACGGCGCACCAAAACTAGCCAATCATGCTGCAGCTGTTGTGGACACTCATCTTTATATATTTGGGGGTGGGTTTCACATTGTATTATGTATCACCTTTATGTCTGTGTTTACACTGGCTTACATTTGTTTTTTGAGAAATAAATCATACTCGTATGTCTCTTTCCTTTTTCTCTCTCTCCTGTATTTCCAGGTCGCACTGAGGAAGACATGTTTTCCTCATCTTTGTTCCGGTTTGGCCTTCATGGCTCTGGACGGTGGGAGACTGTATATCCAACCGGTGGGAAGCCCCCGGCCACCGCTGGCCACTCAATGGTGTTCCACATCCCTTCCAGGACACTGCTGGTCTATGGAGGCCACAGGCCTACCACTGCCAGGTACACACGCATGAGTGGAGTGGAAGCACTGATCCACACACAGCTAGTAAAAAAGCAGTTGATAAAAGGAACTTTAGTATTTCTATTAATATTTTTACTTAGTCATGTATTTGTGGATGGTGATCATGTTGGGGAATAGTTTGACATTTCTCTATTGCAAATACACAACAAATAAAAAATGTACAGTACTCTTATATGCACTTAAGGCATATGATGTTGTCTTTTTTTAGGTTCAGTGTGAGGGTGAACAACACAGACATGTTCCATGTGGACAGGCGCTTTTGGACATCATTTCGTTCACGTTTCCCAGCAACAGGCCCCAGAGAGAGAGCTTTCCACTCAGCCACAGTCATCGGAAACTACATGGTGGTCTATGGTGAGGTTTGAGAGTATTACATAAGCATGTGTTATGTATATACAATCCATTTTAGTAGCTGCAGTCAAGATCCACCTTAATCTCTTTTTTTTTGGTGCCTATCTGTCCCAGGGGGTAATGTACATATCCACTACCAAGAGGAGAAGTGTTATGATGAGGAGATCTTCTTTTATCATCTGGGCTGCCATCAGTGGGTGTCTGCTGGGGAGAGATGGTCGTTCAGTGAGTTCCTGTGGACCTTCACACACAGTCTTGTTTTTAATTTGTTGTTTGTGGTTGTTAGTTGTGTGTCTGCACCCACAGTGCTTATGAAATCTTGTTCTCAAAGGTGGGGATGCCGTGAGGGGGCGTTACTCGCATGTTGCTTCTGTGATGGAAGGACGAGTTCTGCTGGTGGCCGGGGGTTACAGTGGTATCGCCCGTGGAGACTTGGTGGCTTACAAAGTTCCACTGTTTGTCAGTAGTGATCAAGGTGACCGGGTGAGTGAAAGGGTCATATATAAGAGGAAGACTGGTAAATGAAGTGATTTAAAGTCCAATGGGAGAATCTAAAAGAACTGCATCAAAGAGAAGCGAGTAGTGGTAACTAACTGTTGTAAAATCTGTGTGTGTGTGTGTGTGTGTGTGTGTGTGTGTGTGTGTGTGTGTGTGTGTGTGTGTGTGTGTGTGTGTGTGTGTGTGTGTGTGTGTGTGTGCATTGCCCTACCAGGATTCCTTTTGTGCCGAGGCGATTGATGAAAGTATGTGTCTTAAGAATCCAGAGTGCAGCTGGTGCGAAGGTCGCTGTCGAGAGTACCAACCCACTAATCCGGTAACACTTCCCTTCACCCAGCTTAGTGTTTATTATATTTATCCCCACATTGTGAGATACCCCAAACATTCCATTTACTTTGTTGTGTCTGTTGTGTCAGATTTGCAGTTAGAATGTATAACCCCTGCTTTGTCTTCACAGTGCGGAAGTACTGGCTGCCTGGGCCTGGCTCGCTTCCTGTCTGATTGCCAGTCCTGCCTGGTGTTCAGCGGCACTCCGGCCTCTCTGGCCCGTGCCCCTGGGGAATTTGGCTGGTGTGTTCAGAATGAATCCTGCCTACCAGTGTCAGGTGAGACCCAGGGAGGGAGGAAGGAGGGCAGAAGTGAAGGGCTAAGCTTCTGGCTGAAAAAGAGATTTTGGGAGTTGTCGTGGGAGGGACTGGACTCTTGTCGGGCATGTTTCAGAGATAGAGCACAGTGACCTGACTACCTTCGGTTGAGATTGGACAGGTTGATCAGACCTTGAGTTGGCTTGCCTTTCCAATCGCAGACCTCCTTTGATTCAGTGCGGTCATGTCCCTTTACTCTTTTTGAACACGTGCCACGCAAAAGTCTCCAATTAGACTCATTTGAGTACAGTAGTGCACTCTAGGAAACTGCTGTATTTTGAGATTTTAAGAGGTCAGATGTATTCTCTGTGTGCTGACCTCTCCCTCTCGGTCTCACAGAGCAAAGTGCGTGCCGTGTGGACCAGATCTCAGGGGCGTACGGCTGGTGGGGGGAGCGTACCCTTTTCCTAACCTCCCTCCACTCCTGTCGCACCGAGAACTATGTCCCGGGACTGCACCTGCTCACCTTCCAGCACCCCCGCAACGACTCCCAGCCTGACAAGGTACGGAGTCCAAATTTCAAGTACTAACTGTACTAGTTGTGGATGTAACCTCCCTCTTAAACTGATCCCTTCTTCCTTCCTCCAGTATTGCTATTACACTGACTCCACTACACTCTCCCACTTGAATATTATATGTTTTACTGTTCATTTCGGATTTGTGCTCTTGACTTTTTAACTTCTTGACCTCATTTCTTCTTTTTCCTGTTCTCTTTTCTGTCTGTTTTGCAAATGGCTCGCAGAAAATATTTCCTTTTTTTTTTAACTAGTGTGTTAAACCTGTGGAGCAGTTTGTAGAGAATAGTGCTTCTTTTGATGTGTTTCCACTTCCATCCCTCCTCCATTATCCTCCATCCTCATAAAACTCCTTCGCTAGGTGTCCATCCTTCGCAGCACCACCATCATCCTTAGCCCCACAACAGAAATGGATGTAGCCTTACAGTTCAGGGGCTTCATCCACCCATTGTGGGGGGCCCCTCCACCTGCACCTGCTCACACGGAGACCGTCTCAATGTGGGCTCGTATTCAGAGGCTCCACTTTGAGGCCCGAATGGCATCTGGGCCAAATTCCAGCCAACTGGTGAGAGATAGTGCATGTCAGCATTTAAAATATGTGTGATTTAAATTCAATAAATAATTTCAAAGATCTAGTGAGATTTGGTGAGAACTGTAACACAATATTGAATGAAATTAAATAACATTAATTGTTATCCAGTCATGCAGCCCAATATTTTAAATTCAATCTCCAAGGGATGATTTAAATTAGAAGCGCTAATTTATTCTTCATTTACTTAACTCTTCTCCTTATTTTATTTGGAATTTTCTGTGTATATTTCAAACATCGGAGCAGGAAGTGGTTGGTCGTTGGGCAGCCCAGCAGGAGAAGGAGCTGAAGCTCTTGGCACGCACAGATGGGAGTCGGCTGTTTTCAAACCTGACCAGGGGCAACCATTACCTTGTTCAGGCTGAGGGCTACCTCAACAACTCAGGTTCAGGACAGACCAGTGAGATGGCCTTGATCTGGAATAGAACATTGCCTGGAGGAAGTGTGAGTAGCTTGATCAAACCAATGCTTCTCAACAAGACTAAAGACGTTAAGCCACTATAAACAATGAAAGTAAAAAAATCTAATTCGGCGGCCCTTTCGTGTTTTTATGCCTGCCATATTTCTGCACAATGAATTTCGTTCGGTTAAAATAAGATATCTCAATCCTGCCAATCTGACATCAGTTTATGGGGGTGTGATTTTTAAACTGCCCTGAAAGCCAAAGATCCTCATGCTTCAGATCTTTCACATGTGGAATTTAGGTCTATAAGAGGCAGCAGCGTTAGTCGTGAAACATAAGATTCAATTGGTCAATCGTTGTGCATGGTACGCAAGAATTTGTATGAAAATCATTGTGAAGTCTGGATTTTACGTAGTAATGTATGTAATAATACATGAAGTAGCTAAACATCTAATTTAGCTTAATGTCTACATAGCTAATTACTTGATTATTTAAGCTCTATGATGTTTGTGTATCTATGAACTAAATCAGTTATTTAACCATTGAAAATCCAGAAAGCAACATCTTACAATGGATGGATTAACAGACAGACAGACAAACGGATGATATTTTCTTTTCCCCACTCTGTCCTTCTAGGAGATCTCCTTCCTGTTCTTGGAGCCGTACCGCTCAGGTACCTGCTCGGGATACATGTCCTGTCTGGCCTGTTTATCAGACCAGTCGTGCGGCTGGTGCTCATCGGTGTCTCGCTGCCTGTTGCGGGACGGCCCAGACCTGGAGGTAGACACAGGGGAAGGCAAGGGGGAAGGGCAACGGTATCTGCTTTTGGCACCCCAGCACTGCACCTTGTGTGAAGAGTACAGAGACTGCTCCGCCTGCACACAGGTACGTCACAGATGAGAACTTAAACTGCCACTCTGGTGCTAATATTATCTAGTTTAGGTAGAGACGTTGTATTTCTGACTCATGCAAAGCCAACTTTGATCCACAGGATCCTTATTGCGAGTGGCAGATCAATTCCAGCAAGAAAGGGGACTATCAGTGCAGTCGACGGGGAAGGTTAGATGGATCCATACGCGACCCAAGGGGCTGTCCTAAAGTCTGCAACCAGTGAGATGAAAAACTATACATTTTATTTTGGGTAATCATAGAGCATCCATTTCAACAAGAATCTGAAACTCAAGTGTTTCTTATTGTCCTCCTCTCCGGTCTTTCCATTTTGTAAAGGAGGGAGACGTGTGGTGAGTGCCTCTCTAACTCCAGCCAATGTGCATGGTGTGAATCAGCCCAGGCCTGCTTCTATTTTGCTGCCTACCTCACAAAATACCCCTATGGAGAGTGCAGGGACTGGTACGACAGGTAAAATGAGAGCTCTTATCATTGTGTTAATTGTAGCTCAGAGTTGATGTTCAATAAGAAGTTGCACCCACAGTTAGTTGCTATCCTGTTTTGATGATGTTAATATAAAGTATGAAATAACGCCCTTGCATCACGATACTATATGTGTTGTGAGCCAAATGATCCCTAGATCAATAATCTAACGTTCTTGTTCTTTTTCTGGTATTTGTCAGTGTTCATTCGGTTCCCCAGTGTAAGAAATGTTCAGCTTTAAACACGTGTACGGACTGCCTACGGACATTCCAGTGCGGCTGGTGTGGCGACTACAACAATCCCACCATTGGAAAGTAAGTATAATAAACATAGTGATGCTTCGAAAAGTACACTGTACAGAGAGAAAACACGGTCGTGTAACGTCTTTATTTGTATTCCTTGATTGTAATTTGTGTTTTCTGCTCACTTGTTTAGATGTCTGAGGGGAGACTGGGCAGGAATGGACGACCCTTTGGTGTATAACTGCAGTGTGGCTGTGGACGAAGTACGAGCTGCTAAGTAAGAGAATCCTTTGATGTCATTGTCATGATTTGATGAAGCAAGCAGTTTTTCAACTGGCTCCTCACAAGACAAGACTTCCAAATATTGCTAGATGGGGAACTTTGATTATTATGTTAGTCTTTGCAAATGGGAATGGTTTTGCCCGACTTCTTTGTCATAACACAGTTACTCAAAGAAGAAAACATATAATAGATTTACCTACAGCCATAAAACAGTTGCATGGATAGATAAATACAGTTCACCTTTCCAACTCCACATCACCTGGTCCTGTTTTCCTCCAGTCCTGAGCCTCAGACATCGGCCCCACCTCGACCAATGGAGATGGAGATGGAGCTAGAGAACTTGGATGATGAAGAGCAAGATGCCATCTGGTCCTATCCCACCTGTCCTGATGTAGAGGAATGTAGGCTGGGTCTCCACAACTGTCACCCTTTTGCTACCTGCATCAACACTCCCACCTCCTATGAGTGCCACTGCGAGAGGGGATACACAGGAGATGGCACTCTGCACTGCAACCAGACGTACGAGTCTTTACCTGGAGAATGTCTTCCTGTCAGTTTTTTGAAGGAGTGTTCTGATTTGCTTTTCTAAGTCTGAACTCCTTCATTCAGGTGTTACAATGAGTGTCGTGAGGGCCAGTGCAGCGGCAGCCCACGGTTTGAGTGTGAATGCTCCCTCGGCTGGACGTCCGACCCTGCCACTCTCGTTCTCAGTGGAGTTGAATGCGATGTGGACTGTGGCTGCAACTTCCATTCCACCTGTATAACAGCACCAGGCATCTGTGATGAATGCCAGGGTAAGGCCTTAATAAGTAGTTTATTTTGCTGGCTTGTTCTGTTGTTTTATGTATATGTTCCACACTGAAGTAAACCAGTTGATGAGGTAAAGACAAACAATTCCTAAAATTAAACATCCTTTGTTGATTTTTTTCCTGGCTGTGTCTTTCAGATTGGACTACAGGGCCCCACTGTGAGCACTGCCGTCCGGGGGGCTTCGGTTCAGCTCTGGCTGGTGGCAGCGGCTGTGTGCCATGTGAGTGTAATGGCCACGGCGATCCAATCCGAGGTTACTGTCACAACCAGACAGGCCAGTGCTACTGTACCCACAACACTCATGGACCACATTGTGAGTCCTGTCTGCCTGGTTATTACGGAGACCCTAGGTAAGAAAATATTGGATGTAATGCATCCTTTCCATTTATTTTGACTATGTCCTGTTAGAAAAAATATCTACGCGAGTAGATTATATGGATATTAATAAAGCGTGAAGTTTGTAAGTATTAGAATTGTCTTATGAAGGATTTTTGTGTCTTCATCATCATCATTCTTTTCTTTTCTGTTCTAGAAACAACGGCACATGCTACCGCCAGTGCCAGGGTCGTTCAGTGCTGCTCTCTTCTACTTCCTCTTCTGCCATGCCTCTGTCCTCATCCCTGGGGTGGCGAAGTGGCACGGAGGGCAACGGAGGACTGTCTCATTGCCTTTGGGTCCTGTCAGTGACTGAAAACTTGGGACCCTGTCTTCCCAGACAGCTGTGTCCCCCTGTTGCCCTCACTCTGAACCCAGACTCACATACATATTGTAAAGTGAGTCCAAACCAGCACAAATTTAGGGGAAAATGTTAGCTGTGTTGAAGCATTAAAACATTTATTACTGTTTCTATACGTCTTTTGCAGAGTTCTTTTGTCTATGTCTTTGATGGCCTTCCTCGTTTCCTGGGCAATGGAGTTGTACATTCAGATCACAACCTTATTGGAGCATTTTGTGGCACCACAAGGACTCATCCTATCACCGTGGAGGCCACTTCAGGTATCATCCATATCTTCCTACAATAACTTAATATGCTGAATGTTTAAACCCACACTGATATTTTCTTTTCTTTCTGACCACCAGGTGTGATCTCTGTCTATTTTGAGGCCAATGTCTCCTCAAACAAACCTCAAGGCTTCAACGCATCATTCTGGGTGCGACAATGTCACCAGAGCACTGACGAGGGAGAAGAGGGATCATCTGTGTGTCCGGGTGGAGCCCAGTGCCAAGGTGGGCTCTGTCAGTGTCCTCAGGGATATGGGGGACCCCACTGTGACCGGCCCATTTGCCCACAGGATTGTGGGGTAACAGAAGGAAGAGGAACTTGTAATATGGTAAGAATTAACAATTTGTAATAGTGGTTTTCTATATGTAGAACTTCCATTCAAGCGTAGGGCTCATGTATTTTTTAAAGTATTCATATTTGAAAATGAAAACAAATATTATTGCATTAAACATGTATTGAAAGATTTAATTTTAGACTTGATTTCTTGGGATGTAAACATTTAAAAGGAGAAACAATCTTCTCCTTTTAAAAGGATAGTTCAGACATAATGTTCCCTGTCAGTATAATATTCTGCCAGTATGAACAAATTTTTCTCTGTTGCAAACCAACATATTTTATATGTGTCAGTCTCTGGGAGTGTGTGCGTGTTCAGACAGCTGGGCTGGCTCTGACTGCTCTGTTCCACGGGACCCCAACAGCCTCATCTGGGAAACACTGCTGGACACTCAGCTGACAGTGGTAGGAACAGAACACACATAGTCTGCACACGTCATGAAGTTTATACCCCCGTTCACACAAACACACCTTCACATGCACTCTTACTCCACAGAACCAGGCTCACAGGTTCCTCCACAGGATGGGTCACACTTTGGTGTCTGGACCACATGGCAACCTCTGGATGTATGGGGGTCTGTCTCTGTCAGAAGGCATTCTGGGAAATGTCTACAGGTAAGTGAGGCTGTTATGATTGGTATTAATATTAATGCACAGAATGTGTTCATAAAGCAGGTTTTTTGTCTTGTTATGCATAATAAATTGTGTGTCTTGTTTGTTCAGATATTCTATATCGGATCGCCGTTGGACTCAAATGTTGACAAGCTCTGTGGAAGACGGCTCACCTCCTAGTCCTCGTTATCACCATGCCTCTTCACTGCTTCATGAACCTGGATCTGGAAGCAGTGGATCCAGTCACAGCTTCATGCTGGTCGTGGGTGGCGTCACTCAAAACGGTGTAGCCATGGACACATGGAGTCTTAATCTCAGCAGCCTAATCTGGAGAGAACACACGGTTGGAATTTAGTTATCATGATAATACAAAATATCCAAAAAATATCTCTTTTTTTTTTTTTACTTCTACTAAATTAAATATTCCATCTGCCTTTTACAGGGGTCAATGCTGCCCCCAGTGGCAGGCCACACTTTAACTGTACGCCGGGACTCCTCTGTGCTTTTGATTGGTGGTTACTCTCCAGAAAACGGCTTCAACCATCATCTACTGGAGTTCAACCCTCATTCTGGAAATTGGACCATTGCCCCTCACACTGGAACACCACCGACAGGTTTTTGAAGCTTTGTGTTTAATGCATGTAACAGTTGTTGATGCACCCTTGTACAAATAGCTATTCTCTAAAAATGTATTACGGTATAACATGTTGAAAAATACAGCATATGTCTTTTTCTTTAAACCTTTTTTGCTTTTTGTAATGTCCAATCAGGTTTATACGGCCACACAGCAGTCTACCATGAGCAGACGGATGCCATCTATGTCTTTGGAGGCTACCGCTTTCATGTAGAGACCGTGGAACCCTCAGGCGAGCTTTACAGTCTTTACTACCCCAACCTCACCTGGTCTCTGTTGGTTCCCTCGCAAGGAAATAAGGTAAAAGGTTTACTTCATCATACCTCATCCAATCTATAGACAAACCAAGAACATATTCTGTACAAATTTCATCTTTAGACAGTGTTTTATATGTGTCTTCTTTATTTCTTCGCTATGCAGCCCCTGTCTCGCTTCTTCCATGCTGCAGCGCTGATTAAAGAAACCATGGTCATTATTGGGGGAAGGACAGAAACAGAGGACTATAGTAACTCAGTGTCTTTGTACCAGATTAACTGTAACACCTGGATACAACCAGGTAATCTTCATGATATCATTCTGCAGACTAAATTATGGTCACATCGGAACTTGGCATATCATAACTGTGTCTCTTTTAACCTCTTTCCTTCAGCCTCAGCTGTAGGAGATCCAGTAAATCGTTCGGTGTCTCTTGCCATGGCAAGCTGGGGTGGCCGTCTCTTCCTGTCAGGAGGTTTCAATGGCGTCACGCTCGGCAGGCTCCTAACTCTGTCTGTGCCCTCTGACCCCTGTGCCCTCCTGCCCTCACCAGAGGCCTGCAACACCACCACCGGTAGCTGTATATGGTGTAGGGGAAGCTGTGCTTCCTCCGATAGTGCTGAGAGGTAACACATTGGCTGAAAACATAAGTAAACAATTTGGTAACGTGCATCGACTGAATAAAATGCATCTGTCCCTCTTTTTCAGAATGGGCTGCTTTACTGGTCCGTCTCCCTGCTCCCCAACCCCTCGTCAGCCAGAACAGTGTCGCAGACTGAAAACATGCAGTGAATGTCTCGCCCGACACCCAAAGACATTCTCCAATCCGTTGCAGGTGACATACAGCCACTCCGCACTGATAGTTGCTAGGAATAGTTGTTTTCTGTTGACTAAAATCTGTCCTTTGAATGTGTCAGCCTTCTCTACAGTGCAAGTGGTGCACAAACTGTCCAGAAGGTGCCTGTATCAGCAGCTCAGTTAGCTGTACATCTGAACACGACTGCCGTATTAACCAGAGAGAGATTTTCCTCTCTAGCAATTGTACTGAGACCAGCTGTGAGGCTTCTGACTGCCCCAAGTGTACTGCTTCAGGAAAGTGCATGTGGACTCGCCAATTCAAGCGCACAGGTACGGGCAGTGCTCTCCAAAAAGAAATGTATTTATATTTTTGTGTACTTTCAGTATCTGATTTAAAATGCTCTTCAGAGAAATTGTGACGTATTTTCACCATACCAAGTTTTCTCCCCTAAAATGAATGTGTGAAATCTCCAGGTGAGACAAGGCGCATCCTGAGTGTGAACCCCACCTATGACTGGACGTGTTTTAGCTATGCTCTGCTGAACGTCTCCCCCATGCAAGTGGAGTCTTCTCCACCAATGCCGTGCCCTCCGCCTTGCCACAGTCTCCATAACTGCAGCCTCTGTCTGGGCTCCAGAGGTTCTGATGGGGGTTGGCAGCACTGTGTGTGGAGCATGGCTCTGCAGCAGGTTCGACTCGCCGTGTGGAACCTCACCGATTACAGTTTTGTGTGAGTTATTTACGTAACACCTGCTCATGTGCAGCTAACCTTTCACTCCTTCCTCTAGTGCATGAGTCCCTCTTTTGTGCCCTTGCGATGTGAGGCGGGTCAATGTGGTCGCCTGCTCTCGGGTGGAGACTCTTGCTCTCCCCAGTGTTCCCAGCTCACCCAGTGCTCCCAGTGCATCGCCAGGCCTCAGTGTGGTTGGTGTGCAGCTCAGGGTGGCAACGGAGCAGGACTCTGCCTACAAGGAGGACTTGATGGTGAGAATTATATTCGGTTGATGCTTTCAAGAATTTAAGCATTTTAGGTTAATTAGTTCAGTGTTTCTAACTTAGTTACTTAAAAGAGGCTTTTCCACTTTATTGTCCCCCCCCCCCAAGGTGTTAGCGAAGGCTTTTGCTCCCCTAGAAACAGCAGCTGGTCCTTCCTCCACTGTCCAGAGGAAGATGAGTGTGCCAACGGCCATCACCACTGCAACAGCACTCAGGACTGCCATGACCTACCCCAGGGATACCACTGCACCTGTAAACACGGTTACATACTCAGCAGGTAAGGTCATGAGTCAGCAATTGTGTCTTAGCCATGCAGACAGTAAAAAAGGCTGCGTTTTTTGTCATACTAACTGGATATGTGTAGTCAAATGTGATCTTCTTGTAATTCTGCCTTACAGTGTTTCTGGTCAGTGTGAACCAGTTTGTGCACAAGGCTGTGTGAACGGAACGTGTGTGTCCCCCGGAGTGTGCCAGTGTCACTTTGGCTTTGTGGGGGATAACTGTTCATCTCAATGCAGCTGCAACAAACACAGCAATTGTGCTGGTGTTAACAAACCAGATGTTTGCCTTGAGTGCCACAATAACACCATGGTAAGTGTTTTTAGCCAAATACATGCAAATAGTTTAATATAGTTAAATCCACAAGTAATGATTTCTACTTCCACCTTTTCCAGGGCGAGCACTGTGAGAAGTGTAAGCCTCTGTTTGTGGGCTCCGCTAAAGGGGGTGGCACTTGTCGTCCGTGTCGGGAGTTTTGCAGGGGAAACAGTGGTGTGTGTTTATCACGAGAGGAACACAGAAAGGCCCTGGAGAATCCACGGCCCTTCCCCCTGGACCCCGATAGCGTAAGTGCCTTCCATGTTTGTGGTATTATCCAGATGTACAAAGCAAGTACATCAACTGCGTGCTGTAACTGTTGTTTCTCAGGCACAGTCTTTAAGTTTCAAGGGTGTATCTTTCTATGTCCCTCAACCAGTTCCAGGGGTCTGAGGGTCCTACAGAGGAGAATGCTGTATGTGTCAATTGCCAGAACAACAGTGTTGGAGACAAGTGCGACAGCTGCCTCAGTGGCTACTTCCTTCTACAGGGGAAATGTGAGAAGTAAGTAATGTTAGCGGTCAGTGTTATTTTTAAGATATTTATGCTACATGTTGTTGCTTAATCATCATCTTTTTGGGTACAGTGACAGGCCTGTGAGATATATTATAGCATCTGCTCCAATACTAAGTTATGATTATTCTCATTAACATGCTATCAAAGGTAATTTGGGTGCAAATGACACACCCAAAAACAATGTGAATCACTGTTCATGAATGAAATGCATTTTAATATACAACTGAAAAAAAGAAACGTCTGTAAAAAGGCGTCCAGTTTCGGTAAAAGTAAGCTTTTCTCAATTCCATCCTTCTTTTAGTATTTGAATCTTCTGATATTTAGTATCTGATTTTCTCCACTTAATTGCAGGTGTCAGTGTAACGGTCATGCAGATACGTGTAATGAACATGATGGCACAGGTTGCCCCTGCCAGAACAACACCGAAACTTCCTCCTGTCTCAGCACGCCTCAGAATGACAGAAAAGACTGCTACAGGCAACAGGTAGGTAGAAACATGTGAGAAATACTTGAAGATGTGGAAAAATTGTTTCACTTTGGAAACACCTTGGATTGTCTTTCTTTGAAGTGATAAAAGTCATATTTTGACCTTACAATAACGTTTGTGAACTGGTTCTATTAATTAGTGGATTTTGATCAGATTGTTTTTTGCGTACTTTTATTTAGTGTGCCAAGTGCAAAGACTCCTTCAATGGTACGCCCGTAAATGGGCGTCAGTGCTACCGTCAGTTCAACGTAGACACCGAGTGCTGCTTCGACCCGACATCCCAGACCAACTGCTTCCACGTTCCAGCCATTCGCAACCTACCAAAAGGTCGCACTGTGTTTTTTGCCGCGCAGCCCAAGTTCACCAATGTTGACATTCGTGTCACCATTGATGTCACCTTTGGTGAGGTGGAAGTGTATGTGTCCAACTCTCATGACACCTTCATTGTGGATGTGGACCGGTACACTGGGATTCACACCATCAAGATCGAGGATGAATCAGTAACTCGCGGAACGACGACCGGCGCCGACAAGGATTCGCCACCATCTCCTGTAAAGGTGTTTGCCAATGCATCGTCTAGTCTCACGGGTCCTGTTCTCTCCCACAATTCATTGCAACTTCAAGCAAAACCCCCAGGGGCAGAGAGAGAAATCAGAGAGGAAAGGGCTGAAGGGCTCATCTCCTACATCACTGTGTGGAAACCACAGACGGTGTTGATTGTCCGCAGTGTTCGAGATCGAGTGGTTATAACTTTTCCCCATGAAGTGCACTCCCTGAAATCCAGCCGGTTCTACATCGCTCTGAGAGGTGTAGGAATTGACGAGAGGGGAGAGTCACAGGGCCTGCTGTTTCTGCGTCAGGACCAAGCCCACATCGATCTTTTTGTTTTTTTCTCTGTTTTCTTCTCCTGCTTTTTCCTCTTCCTCTCTGTCTGCGTACTACTGTGGAAGGTTAAGCAGTTTTTGGACTTTCGTCGGGAGCAGCGTCGCCATATCCAGGAAATGACCAAAATGGCATCAAGGCCCTTTGCTAAACTCACCATCTACCTTGAGCCGGAGGAGCCTCAGCTCATCTACCTGCCCTCAGCTGGTGGAGGGGTCGGGGGCAGCACTGTTTCTCTTGCTCATGCTCGCACAAGCAAGTTAGGGGGAGTAGTGGTGGGCCAGAGGGGCAGACCAGGGGCTGTGTCCTACAAAAATGACCCAGCTAGCGGACCTATAGCCCACCACCACCACCTCACCCTAGGTGGAGGGGGCAACAGTGGCCAGCATCTGCCGCTGCACTACTTGAACACCCACCACTATGCCAGTTCTACTACTGGCACGCCAGCCTCGCACCACCATCACCCCTCCACGTACAGCGGCTACCAGCACTTTTGTCGCTCTGACCCCTTCCTGTCTCAGCTCATGGGTTTTTCCTATTCAACCTTTAAGGTAGGACCCATCACCTTAGAGCCGACAGATGACGGCATGGCTGGGGTGGCCACCGTCCTCTTCCAATTGCCCGGGGGTGTCTTGGCTCCAAATCGTGCCTGTCTTGGTTCTGCACTGGTTACTTTACGTCAGAACCTGCAAGAATATTGTGGCCATGGCAATGGAGGAGGACACCCGGGGGCAGGTGCTGGGCGCAAGGGGCTGCTAGGTCATCAGCACCTGACCACTATGGCTATGTAGGGAAGCAAAGGTATATAAGTAAATAAGTGGGCACACGGATAAAAGAGCTGAATAAATCTAAAATATATAATAAATAATTTTTTGAAAGATAAAGCCACACGGCAAAGACTAAGTCCAAAAAAAGGAGTGTGTTAACATGAGCGTTTTGAACAGAGTTGTATATACACTGATCATGGTTTATTAAATGTCTTTTATTGTATTATGTATTACTATACTGTATTTCAGTGCTTCACATGACCAATCCAGCTGTCCCCAGAATGCACTACAACTACTCTACGTATCAACAAAACAATGTCGCATCCTGTTTGTGATCACTAGAGAGGCATGAACTCATTCGATGAATTAGTCTCATGGAAACACTGAGGCTGGACTGTAGATGAAATCTACAGTGCAGCAATATTCCAAAATAAAAGCATCTACACTCTTCAGAACCAATATGTGCTTTAATAAGTGACAATCAAAACTGCCATTGCAAACAAAAGACTTAAATTGGGTCAGTATAATGTGCAAGATTTTGATTGTCAAGCTCAGTGCAGGAAAAAAAAAAGTCGAATTGCTTGTGACTTGGTTTTTACATTGTGATTGATACGAGTGGCTTATGATTATCACTATGTATTGCAGGCTTCTATCATGGTTAGGTGAAACAGACGCCTGAATATGTTTTGGCATAGTCATTTACCTGCTCTTGTTACATTACATTGTTTTTCTGCCTTTACTTCTTGCCTTGTCTGTGAGTCGACTGGCTTGCAGTACACTTAAATACTTGTGGTTGTGATTATGTTTATGGTAATGTGCAACGGTTACACGTTGAGTTGCCTGATGACATGATAACATTAACGTGATATTGTCATGAATTTTGTAAATAATGAAAATGAAGGATAGCTTTTTAAACAGAAGTGTTTATCTCCTGACTCTAAAATGATTTAAAATACAGCAGAACTCGTCCATAAATATGAAGAAATTATGTGTCCTTGAAACTTTGATTACATTTTGTTTGCACAAAATGTATGTTTGTGTTTGGTTAGTTATGTTGGTCATTTTTTTTGAGTTGCCTCACTGGCTTAGATGATTGTATTAACCAATCATACCAACGGTTTTATTATAAGATGTGAATACAGTATCAAAAGCATTGCTTTATTGAAATGGAAAAAGTTGTGTTTGAAAGTGGAAATTTAAAAGTATTGGGAAGCATTTTTATTTACAATGAGACCGAATCACTTGTTCACTGGTTGGTTTTTGGTGTATTTTTTTTGTTTTCCTTTTTGCACTGCGTGGGGCCAATGAACCCCATTCATGAGAAACACTAAGAGTGGATGTCCAGCCTCAGATGGTACACTGTTTTTGGTAAATTCAGAATGGTGCTACAGGCTTCTTATTAAATGTAAAAAATCATGACAGGCATGAGCACATTGTGTCATGGACTTGGATAGTCAGTGTATTTAAGCAAACTAAACTACAGATGAATACTGTCACTATTTAAAACAGCCCTCCATGAGTAAGCATCAATACTATTTTCAGTTTTGTCTTGTGGTTTTTGTGTATGTTTTTTTTTAAACATACTTTATTTTTGTACATACATGTCTCGTTTTCAAAAGGGAACAGTGTTGAACAGAAGACTGCATCGAGATCTCTGTCCTGAGTTGACTGAAATAAATTCTGTGAAATGGTTACTATTGTGTTTTGTACTAAATATAAAATGAGGTAAGTAATAATACAGTACTTCTATTAGTAATCCAAAGTTGTTTAAATCAATCCACCGAAGTTCCTTGAAAATGTTTCACCTCTCATCCAAGAGGCTTCTTCAGTTCTAGTTGGTCTTGTCTCAGCTTGTGAAGTATGGGTCCCAAGGTACCAATCACAACATTGGTATCTTTGAACGAGTGCCCCTCTTTCCTGTGATGAAGGAAGACCGCTGAAACCTGTCCTGATGATTTGCCACATCCAAACCTCTTGGATGAGAGGTGAAACATTTTCAAGAAACTTTCTTACAGTTCAGTGGATTGATTTAAACAACTTTGGATAACCATAAACAACATTGGATAACCATGACTTGGATAAATGAGAACCTACGCAGATATACAATTAGTAAGACAGTACAGTATATCAGTGGGCCCCAAACTAAAGCCCACAAGCCGTATGGAGGAGTTTGATGTGAGAACGACACATTCAAGCCCGACAGTCTCATTGACTTCTATGCCGGCTTCGCAAATGACATAATAACCGGAAAGGGTTACTAATATTTGGTTCTGGAAGATAAATGTTTACATTTAGGCACCCCTGCGATCGACACAGTCTCTGTTACGAAATGACCACGCCACCCCATCAGAGAAGGGAAACATTATTTGGCTCTTACAGGGAAAAGTGTGGAGACCCCTGCTGTATATAGTCGTTTAAAAGCAGCAAATATTGCAGTAAGAACGTTTTTACATCATTCTATTACAAAATAGCTCTTATTTATTAATTTTTATAACAATGACATAACCAAGTCAACCATCCTTTTCATTGTATTGTGGGATGTAACCTGACTAGCAGAGGGCTGAGCTGATTGGACAAAACAACAGGAAGTGTAAAGCTCTTCCGGTCTCATTGTTTCCTCTGAACTACTTTAGAAACATCGGCGTTCTGGTCACAGCTTTGACTGAGTATCGTAGCTGTAACGGTAAATGTGTTTTTTTTTCGGCCTATGAAATATGAATAATATTGGCAAATATATATATATAGCTGTGGGAAAACCACTGTGAGCCTCCTTAAGGATCAATAGTTATACTCTGAGTGAACGACGGTGCTAGCACTGCTGCTAGGCTAACGCTGTTATGGTTGTAGCTTAGCTTGAATGCTAGCGGGAAGGTGACAAAAGTCCAGTTTAGTAAAGCCAGTTTATCATTTTAATGCAGACTTATATAGGCTGGTGTGACTCGTTTTCGGCCACTGTGTGATGAAGTAAGTTCAGCATGAATATCGGTTAGTATTGCAGGTTAAATCCTGAAATTCTCTCCATAGAATTACATAGGATACAGTAATTTGCTTTTCCAAATCCATGAAGTTCATTCATTTGTGTATTTGATGCTTTGTGGAACATCACCCAAAATACACAAGCTAGTGACTTCCTATTCTTTTAGTATTGGTTGACTTGACTTTGTCTTCACCTGAATAGATGTTTGTGTAGGTTGTCAGAGACAGGAGAGAAAGAGGCCATCCACATCAAAGTGGAGAAGCCATCTCTGAACAGAGGGGGGGGGTCTGCGACATGACCTTTTTCTCCCATTTACAACCATGTCCTTTCAAAACTCCCAAAAAGATTGTCTCAGCAGATTGAACCAGGTGATGTCTCTCATGCTAATGAACCTCATTAGCATACCAAGGTGAAACTCACATTTCAACGACCCCCCTTTGACACCCCCATCAACAATCGTTGAGGAGCCAGACGGGCTCCGACGAGGGGTCGTTTGAATGTAACTAGCACTGATAACACCCCACAGGGTTAATAAGCTGGGACATGACCAGCCACTTTTTAGAACTGAAGAAGTCTCTTGGATGAGAGACAGAACTTCTCCAAGAACTTTCTTTACATCCAGTGGATTGACTTAAGCTAGTGACTTCCTATTCTTTCAGTGTTGCTTGACTTTGTCTTCACCTGAATACCTTGTCCCTCTTGCCCACAGCAAACCAACGACACAAATTGCTATCGGAGAGAACATGAAGGTTAAATCAGCTGAAAATCGAGAGGAACAGCAAGGTGAGGCTATGATTAAAACTGAATGCGAATATGAAGACAACTACCATGAGATTCATATTCAACGAGATGACTTCAGCATCCAAATCAAGGAGGAGCCACATTTACTGTTGGTCAGTGAGGGGAATAATGGAGACTCTTCAAGCTGCTCAGATATTAAGCCTGACACAAGAACATGCACACCGGACATTCAGAACCAACAGGTTAACGTAAAACAAGAGTGTGACTCCAACCATCAACCAGAAAATAAATCAACTGACGTGGCTGTCGGGGAAGAATTAGAGTCTTGGATTAAAGATGAGAGGGATGAAGAGGAAAGAGAGGTCTCCACAGGTAAGGAGCTGTAGTTTATGAAAACCTCATGAAACTTTGGAATATTGTCTCTTCCAGCTAAAGTTGATTGTGATCAAAGAGTCTAAGGCCCCACCTTTCGTCAAACTTTTTTACAGCTCTAGGGCAGAGGTTAGAAGGGTGGAGATGTGTGTGGGCTGTGTGTGGATGGGTTCAGGGGGATGGGTTCACGTGATGGGTGGGAGGGGTGTATCACGTGATCAGAAGGGAAGAGGGGTAGGTGATATTGGAGGTACTGTGGTACCTCTGCTTACAAATGTCTCTTCATATGAAATTTTCAAGTTACGAAACGTCTCAACAGGAAAATATTGCCTCTTGTTACGAAAGAAATTTCAGGATACGCAAGGTAAAAATACAGTATTGGCTGCTACTCGCATCTCCCAAAGTTCCCTGAATGCAACATTCTTATAGCTGCTCTGCCATTGGCTATTACCTAACATCTTCCTGGCATCCCATTGGCTAAGAGGGACCTCTACCGTATGTGTCTGTGTAGATAGATATGTGTCGATGCAGCGTCCTCCTCAATCAGTCCTTGATCCATGAAGTGTTCTGACAGTTTTACGTAAATGTATTAACTTTTGCAGTATGCACTATGGACCCCAAGAAAGTGACGGAGAAAAGAGGAAAAGAAAAGAAGAAGAAAAGAGTTTTTTTGTCCATACAAACAAAGCAAGAGATAATAGAAAAGCATGAAAAGGGGATGCGTTTGGTTGATCTCGCCAAACTGTATGGCCGTAACGTATCTACAATCTCCACGTTTTTAAGACAAAAGGAAGCCATAAAAGCTATAACTCCTTCCAAAGGCCTCGCTGTAATTTCGAAGCGGAGGTCGGCAGTGAACGATGAGATGGAGAGGTTGTTACTCCTGTGGATAAAGGAGAAAGAGATGGCTGGAGACATAGTGACCGATGCCATAATTTGCGAAAAGGCAACTGTCATTTTTAATGACCTTGTGGAGGAGGATTCAGGCGAGGGAAAGTTGGCGAAAGAACACCAAGAGTTTAAGGCATCGCGTGGGTGGTTCGAGAAGTTCAAAAAGAGGACTGAACTTCGCTCTGTTGTTCGGCATGGTGAGGCAAGTAGGGCCAACCACAAAGCGGCAGACGAATTTGTGCAAAAATTCAAACAATTAGTGACTGATGAAGGCTACGTTGCACAGCAAGTTTTTAATTGCGACGAAACGGGCCTTTTTTGGAAAAGGATGCCTCGCCATACCTTCATCACAGCAGAAGAGAAGAAAATGCCAGGCCACAAGCCCATGAATGACCGCCTTACGCTTGCCCTTTGTTCCAATGCAAGTGGGGATTGCAAAATCAAGCCCCTGCTGGTGTACCACTCTGAAAATCCCAGAGCATTCAAGGTTCACAAAATATTAAAAGAAAGACTTCAGGTGCTATGGAGGGCCAATGCCAAGGCCTGGGTCACCCGTCAATTTTTTGTTGAGTGGGTCAATTTGGTTTTTGGTCCTGCTGTTAAGAGGTATCTAGAAGAGAACGATCTCCCCTTCAAGTGCCTTCTCGTTCTTGATAACGCCCCTGCCCACCCGCCCGGCCTCGAAGATGATGTCCTGGAGGAGTTCTCGTTTATTAAGGTGTTGTACCTCCCATCCAACACAACCTCTATCCTCCAGCCCATGGACCAAGAACTCATTTCAAACTTTAAGAAACTCTACACAAAACACCTGTTCAAGCGTTGTTTCGAAATCACTGAAAACACTCAGCTTACCCTTCGTGAGTTTTGGAAGCAGCACTTCAATATCGTTGATTGCCTCGAGATGATCGATACGGCTTGGCAGGAGGTGACCATGCATAACCTTAATGCAGCTTGGAGAAAACTGTGGCCCGATGCTGTTACTCCACCCAATATGGAGGGGTTCGAGTTGGAGGGTGAAGTTCAGCCTGAAGTTGAGGAAATTATCTCGCTGGGGAAGTGCATGGGTCTTGAGGTGAATGAAGAGGACATCAGCGAGTTGATTCGGGAGCAAAATGAGGAGCTTTCAACGATGGAGCTGAAGGAGTTGGAGGCGATGCAATACACGGCAGTGCAGGAGAAGTTCAAAGAGGACGAGGAGCAGAAGGCAGACATGATTCCATTAGCCCGAATCAAAGCCATTCTAGAAAAATTCCATGAAGTTTCGGAATTTGTTGAAAAGAATCACCCAGAACAAGTGTTCACCAGTCGGGCAATCGCTCACTATGATAATGTTTGCCTTGGACATTTTCGAAGGATTGTTAAAAGCCGACAAAAGCAAACGTCCTTGGATCAGTCCTTTACAAAACGCCAGGCAAAAACCACTTCTGAGAGAGAACATAAACCAAAGAGGGCAAAAATCGATGAGGACAGCAGTAAAAAGGTAAATGACCATTATTTTTATTCTTTATTCTTGTTTTTTACATTATGCACAGCTCTCATTTATTGTGCAATAATCTAATTGTAACATGTATTTATTGCATGCTTTGATGCATTTTTATCCTTCATAAAACATTTATGTCTGAATTCTGGGGGGCTTGAAACGGATTAGGGCATTTGCATGGAAAATGCATCTCTACTAATAAAATTTTCTAGTTAAGAAATTTCTTCCAGAAACAATTAATTTTGTGAGGAGAGCTACCACTGTAAAAAGAAAAAATATAAAACTCGTTTTCAAGTAATAAAAACATGCTACGTGAAATAAAGGTTAAAGCTTCGTAACCCCGCCCAAGGCCGCTCTTCTAACACAGACTTTTAAAATGTAAGAGTATACAAAAGTGTTGAAGATAAAGTCCAAAGAGTCACCTGTTTGGAACAAAAAAGAGAGTGAGAGAGCTCATAATGTCCGAACAAGTTCCTACCATTTCGGCCGTGGGAGACGCACTTCTGGAGGGAGATGCACATCTCTGCGGATAGTTAATAGTTAATGATAAAGATAACCAGCTCCCCCTCCCCCCAGAAAAAAAAAAAGAGAGAGGCAAGATCAGCTGAATCATGACAAAAATAGGTAACTTTTAGCGATTAATTTTTTAAGTAAAAATTCATCATTTTTTAAATGCTCAGTTTAATTTATTGTACTGTTAGTAATTTGCTTGCAAAGCCAACAACTTCCTGCATACGCCGAAAACCTTCCCGACTTGGGAGAAATATATGACTGTAAGTATAACATGTATTTATTTGTTTAAAAGGTGTTGTTTTTTTTAATTTACAGGTAATACACAGATTACTCCTCTTTTATCACAACTTGACTTTTCTATTTGTAGCAGGCGAGGTACTCTCGGAGGGCTAGCGCCAGCCGTCCCCCGCTGCCACCGCTCAACACGTTACAACCGAGAGCGAGCATAGAGCAGCTGAGTGGGGTAAGAAAGTTTGAATTCTGGCAATGCACCTCCTGTGACGTACCGGTAGACGCTGAGTGGGTATTTCCAACAGGGTGGGGTTGAAGTGAGAAAAATTAAAAAGACAATGCCACACACTCGTAGTCATTATATTTTCAATATAATGTGTATATAACGTATATGTTTTTCTTTTTCTTTTTGATAATAGAAGGTGAAAAACGAGACAGATATATGAGGAGGACGAGGAAGTTGAAGAGAAGGCGGAGGGAGCTGAAGAGAAAGTGGACTCTATGGTTGGTTTCATTGAGGAAGAAAAGAGGGAGGATGGCTTTCTCAGGATAAGAAGCCTGGAGCATCTGCGTCTGACTGTAGCTAAACATCTGGTAAAAGATCTCATATCCTTGTGTTGGGATATTGTTATAAAAAAGTTATTGTAAATAAAACAAAATGGATGAAGAAATCGATTTTTGATAATCTTTTTAATCTCTGTCAACTCAATGTGATTCTGTATAAATTGGAAGCGGACAATAAAAGAATCAAATCAAATTCCAGGGACTATTTGGGTTGAATCTGGTGAAGCACGGGGTGTAAATGAGAATTTTCGGGACGCTTTATCAAAGCTCGAGCAAATGTCAGGAAAACTACTTTCAACCCTTGCAAGACGCTCTTGATTGGTTAAATTACACTCCGCCAGTCATTCACAACAAAACGAACCCGAGGTATGGCCGGCGTGCCGGGAAGACCTGTGGGAGCAGTGAGGAGGAGCGAATCCGCTTAAGGATCCTGCTCCTCCCCCGGCCCCTCCCCAGGAAGCTTATCTGTTTCTGGATCCCAGTGCTCCCCGGGAAGCTGAACCATCTCTTGTTTTTTGTTTTCCTTTTGGGGACAAATCTAACTTCTACACATGGCTGCGGCGCATTTTCTAAAAGTTTTTGAAGAACAAACGCCTTGCTGACGAAACTCAAATTTCTAATACGGCTTTGAAATTTGTTCACAAACGCCGATGCTTAGTCTTTTTTAATCACATCCTCCTCATACAGAGGCAAAACTTGCTGAAGAGACGACCCGCAGGGTTCCAGGAATTGTAAGATGCTTCGAGGGTAGTAATTAGAATCGAGAGAAAATCCGAGTCAAAAAAAGTCCCAGTGCCATCTTCTTCCAGCGTCAAAAGATAACCAGTGTACCCCAGGTTGACGTCCCGGGTGTATGTTGACAATAAAATAGGAGAGAGGTATAAACCCGAGGATCAGTAAAGGTAACTGATCAGAAGCCCATATGCTGCAAAAGGCATAATTGCAACTGTTAACAAAAGCTTTTCACACATAGGTGTAAACATGTTCTCAAAAGAAAAAGAATTTGAAGTAGCAGTTGTGGAGTGTAAATGAAATGTTTCATGCCAAATGACTTTATTGTGTGCTATCAAAATTTAAAACAAATGTCTTCTTATGTACACATACACTGGTATTTGACTGGTCAAATAATTTCCCCTATTGGGGATCAATAAAGTTGATTTCTTTCCTTCTGTTCTTTTATGTGGACATCATTTTACTTAGAAATTATATCTTGTAAAAAGATCAGTCTTTTTTACACTCAGCCCAAATATCAAAGACAAATTAAAAATCAATGCCATGGAAAAGTTCGGCTTTAATGAGGTTATTACTTTTTTAATTATTATTGTTATTATTATTGTTATACTTCAACAATTACCCTCTGAGTCATAGCGAAAACACACACACATAGCACATGTGTACCACATCAACTGGGGCGTGCAGCAGCCGTTGACAGGGGCATCTAAGGTTTGATTGCTTTGCATAGGTGGGGGTTTTTTGTCATTAGTGGCTTTAATTTTCATTTTTCCTGCTGTATGTGGACAGAGACTTAATTTTTTTCAAAACATGAATATGTTAGCAAAAATTTGCACAGGGCTAGCAGATAAAAATGAGCGTATGTCAATCACATTGTGCAGGTAAAAAGCTGCACACTGTCGTCCTGAAATTAATTAATTGATGAATAAATACACATGAATTTGTATTTGATTTTTCAGGATTTTATTTCCATAGTATTTTTCTCTGAAGAGCACTGGAGTTACTGGGGTTAATCGATTAAGTCAACTCAGAAGTGAAAGATTTGTCAGATACTAATTGTCAGCCCCCTACCACAGGAACAAAGTAGCAATGAAGATGACATTCCACCACCTACTGAACACAGCAGAAGACATAAAAATCTATGATGAAAATGATGGTGAACCAAGACCATGCGGACTTCGGTTCATTTTAAAAACCATCAAGGCAACCTGAATGATTGTGAAAAAAACATGGACATGGCACCATTCTATGTTTAGCAAAATGCTAATTTACGTCACCTGTTGTCAGGTTTAGGAATAGGTACAGGTTCAGATTATGACGTTGCCAGATTAAACTCTCAAACATCACCGTCAGACCTAGCAGATTGATTGTGATTTTCCAGACGACCTGAGGAAGACGGAAAAATCCTTGAAGGCGAGCCTTTTCTGGATCATATTTTATTTTTCACAACCATTCAGGGTGCAGAACGACTGATGACAAAGGAGCTGTATATGACTGGTACGCAGAGGTTACCCTCTGACGAAACATTGAAAAGGACCAGAAGAGGTACCTCCACAGATGTTACCTCTGAAGATGGAAGGATATCTGTAGTGAGGTGCTATGACAACAAACCAGCAATAATGATGTATGTTATTCATGGAACCTGATGGGTGGAGTTGACAGAATGATTAGTTAATGCATGAGCGTCCGTACGAAGTAGTGGACAGTGTAGATGCCACTTCTTCGTACGGACGAAGAAGTGACCTCAGCCAACAGCTGGCTGCTCAACCACAAAGACCTTTCTGTATGTGTTACACCTAAAAAGACCATCATGCAGTTCCTTGGGTTTTGTATGGAAGTGACGAAGACCTTCTTGGCCCAGCATCAAAGACATGAAGATGACATACAAAGAAGTCCTCTCAGAACAAGGGAGACAACATCCACTGATGGCATCTCAATCTGCAGGAGGACCACTGGACATCTGCCAGAGGAGGTCAGCACACTTTTCTCAGAGCAGCAAAGCTCCAGTACGTTGTATGACTTGCAGAGTGGTCTTGTGCTTGCAAGTGGCTCTACTGTTCCACAGCTTTTCATGCATAAGTGTGTATGTGTGCTTTTGGACATAGAGTATAGGATGTTTCTTTCAATTTTTTACATAGCCATGTTCATAAAGTGAAATGAGAGATTCTAGATGTAACAGTTACATTGAAAAATGTTTTGAAGTTTTTACTTTGTTTCATACATGTGATGTCTTCCTGCAGTTTGTAACACTTCAAGTGATACGTACTGTCCAAAAGGAGCGAATATCTTGTGGTTTTGTTTTTTTGCTCTGTAATGTTTTATTTTTACTGTGGGTGCTGTTTATTACAGTATTCTATATATCATACCACTGGGTAGTCATTTAAAAATTGTTGAGATTTTATTTTGTTTGCTGTAATTCAACACGAGGCTTGAAAAATATTTGATAAATGGGTAAAAGAGAGATGATGTGTTATCATGTGTTATCATAATGTATTATAAAAAATCATGGCCGGATTTTTGGTTTATGATCACCACCGTAAAATCAAAGAAACAAAAAAGACTACTGTATATTAAATACTGACGTCACGGTGACAACATTATGTTGTACTAGCCACGTGATTTTCGGGGCCTTCTCTTATGGGACGTGACTTGCCCGTCAGTGGTCTGAGCTGATTGGCCACAACACCGGAAGTGCGGAGCTCTTCCTGTGTTGTGACCACAGCCCACCAAAGTAACCAGACCAGAAACGTAAGGGTTCTGGAAGCAGCTTCGGATGAATCGTCCGTTACGGTGAGTGTTTTCTCTGCAGCAGGTTAAAGCTGAATGACGTGACATATCCACTGCTCGTGAATATAATGAACGCGACTGACCGTGCTAGCATTGCTAATAGGCTAATGCCGCCGTGGGCATAATTTAGCTTTGTTGCTAGCAGAAAGGTGAGCAAAATGGAGAAGACTGCCGTTTGTGTTTATTTTGTATTGTCTGACTTGACTTAACTTCAATTCCTTCTGGTACACAGCATAATAAATAGACGAAGGCCCACTGATGACGGCATGAAGATGAAATCAGTCGAAAATGGAGAGGACCAACTAGATGCCACCGTAGTTAAGACTGAATTCGAAGAAGACGCTGATGAAGCTCACATTAACGACTATGGATTGAACATTCAAATCAAGGAGGAACCACATCTGCAGCTGATCGGTGATGACCACAGCGGCTGCTCAGACACGAAACCCGACACATTAACATCCACTCCGGACATTCAGAACCAAAAGGTTAACGTAAAGGAGGAGTGTGAATCAGACCATCAGACGGAATATGAATCAACTGAAGTGGCTGTTAAGGAAGAACCAGAGTTCTGGATTAAAGATGAGAGAGAGGAAGAAGAAAGAGAGGAGGTCTCTGCAGGTAGGAAGCAGCAGCTTAGGAAAAAGAAAGTCTGCTATTATGATGTTATTTCAGGGGAATCTGGGTACATGCATTGTTATGTTCCTCCAGCCATGGCATTCTCACTGATGTCTTTCCTCTGCTATCCGTATGTCTCCATATAGAGGTGCGAATTATCCACTTTGTAACTGATTGTCAGACGATATTGTGGGAATGCTCTGGATATCACATAATGTCTGCACAAGTGCATTTCTTATATTTAAAATTGCTGTATTTCTTTCACTTATCTTAAAATCGGTACATCTGAGATCGTCGTCATGTTGGGATGTTTAAATCCTAATTTCCTCATCTCCTCCCCTCCTTAGAGTCACCGTCTGATTTCTTTCCCTGTCCCCACTGTGACGTCTCCTTTACGGACGTCGACTTCTTGGAGAAGCATGTCAAGTGGGTCCATCAGAAACAGTATCTTGCCAAGCTGAAAAAATGTCTCTCAAGCCGCTCATTAAACCTCATTACGAAACACACCTGCACCGTCTGCAGCAGCACGTTTAAATCCAAAGTGCACCTGAGGATCCACGTACGTGAAGTTCACCCTTCTGCGCCTCCCCGAAGACTCCACCCCTGTCCGACCTGTGCACGCAGCTTCCAGTACCTAAAGAATCTGAAGAATCATTGTCAGCGATGGCACAACATGTCTGTGGTAACCAGAGGAGGGCATCTCAGCTGCGCAGACTGTGGGAAGAGTTTTAAAGCCACCTGGGGTCAAGGGCCTCATTTGTGTCATGAACCAAATAACACAGAACCTGAGGATAAACCAGTCTGTCTGGATACTGGTGTGCAGTGCACAGATTGTGGCAAGAAGCTGTGCACGCCTCAAAGCCTGGCGGATCACATGCGCACCCACACAGGTGATCGTCCATTCGTGTGCAAGGATTGTGGCAGGAGGTTTGTGGAGCGCAGCGGTTGGCGACAACACATGAAAATACACTCGGGGGAGAAGCCACACAAATGTGAGGTCTGTGGGAAGGCCTTCATTAGAGCGCATCATCTCAAGAGCCACTTAACCACACACTCTGGCAAGAAAGAATATTCTTGCACCGAATGTGGGAAAGAATTTGGATTCAAGTCAAGTCTGGTTCTCCACATGAGGACGCATTCCAGCGAGAGACCCTTTCGATGTGATGTGTGTGGTAAGAACTTTAACACTCAGAGAAACCTGAGGGTTCACTCCAAAACCCACATCAGTGAGAAAGCTCACCAGTGTGGGGACTGTGGCCTGAAAATAGGAGATCTTGGGTCATTGAAAATCCATCTTCGGACTCACACGGGAGAAAGACCGTACCACTGCACGGTCTGTGGAAATAGATTCATTAGGCTTTCTCATCTGCGAAACCACCAACGCACCCACACTGGTGAGAGACCTTACAAATGCACTGAATGTGACAAGAGTTTCACTCAGTCTGGTGATCTGGTGAAACATAAGAGGATACACTCTGGGGAAAAGCCCTTTGAGTGTCCGGAATGCCACCGTTGTTACACCTCCTCTGGTGATCTGGGTAAGCACAGGAGGAGTCACACAAACCTGCGTCCATATTCGTGTCAAGAGTGTGGAAAAAGTTTCCGTTTGTCAGGACATCTGAAAACTCACATGTTGACCCACACAGGGGAAAAGCCGTATTCCTGTCCCAACTGCTTCCGCAGGTTTGCCCGCTCCCATCATCTTTCAGGACATGTGGCTAAATGTCGCTGAGTTGTTCTTTTGTTTTTTTGAAGACCTATGTACAACCCTTTTTCCAAAAAAGATGAGAAGCTGTCCAAAAAGAAAAAGAATGCAATCATTTGCAAACCATTGAAACGTAAGATTTTAATGAAAACAACCCCCCAAGACAACAAATATTGGAATAGAGGAATTCCATTGTTTTGAAAAATGAATTAACATTTTGAGTTTGATGTCAGCAGCAGTTTTCAGAAACATGGGGACAAGAGACTGGAAAGGTTGTGAAATATCAAAAGAACACATCTAACATGTTTGTCTTGGACTATGATGACATCATCTATAAAATGTCATCAAGCACTACCCTCCAATATTTGGACACTCTTCATCATTCAACTGTCTTTTTTGAATATAGTGCACCCTCTCACAATCACCACTGTGATCTCTATACACTAGCAGGCTGACTCTCCCTCACTATACACAGTTTTTTTTTTAAATCTATATGACAATCATGGTCACCATCTGTCACCTCTAAACCCCTTCATCGGGCAAGTGACTATTTTTGGTTATTTGATTTTCTGAATGACATTGAATAATTATGAAAAATGTAACAGCAGAAAGGAGGTTTTGTCCTCCAGTAACACTAAGGTAGAATTTTTGAATTTCAAAGTGTTTCAATGAGTGCCTTACAAAGGGCTAAGCTCATCTCTTACCAGTTTCATCCTTAAAATCCAACAGATCATAGTTAATTGACTGCTGCTCTTACTGATTATCCCTAAACTTTTTTACATGGATACGTCATACACTCTTCTTCATTCACGCGTGTGTGCATACATATTTAGTCATCAGCACACATCTTACTCCTGCCATCTATTCTGATAATCTTCACACTTGTTCCCCTTTGACCTCTGCTTTTTTTTAAATTTTATTTTATTTAATTTTTTGCACAGTATGTTTGTATGTGAACATATACATGTGTGTTTTTGTACTTTTTCCCACAGGGGTCTCTTGGTCAAGTCACGCTTGCAAGTGAGAATTGGTTCTCACATTTCACATGTTTTAAAAGTAATGGGGCTAACATGGTGGGAGTCTACATTCAGACTCTTCATCCGTATATGGATCACGTGTGTTACAATGAAATGTTTGTTTTCACATTTGTATTGTCTGCTACTTTAAATTACATGGGGGGGGTTTCAGTGATTTACAACTCACTTCATTCTGGTTTTATTTGCGGGTTACATAGATTCCGTATGTTTCTGGAAATGGGGTTGTAAATAAGTTACTCTTATGTAAAGTGGTAATCAATGGAATTGTGTAGTCTTCTATTGTTTGGACAAGTCCCACATCATTGTACAGTTATTTATATGAAGCCTCTTGACTCAGATGTCTTCAACTCGGTAGTATAAAATAGTTCAACACATGACTCACACTGCATGGAACCTGTGGTTTAGGTGATTTCACAAAACTCTTATTATAATGAAGCTTAATACTTTGTATGGGTTAGGGTCAGGATTAGGGCATTCAGATCATTTCAGATGTCAGCAAGGCTTTCCGGTGATTTCTCCACAGATTAATCATGTATTTGTTTTAATCTAATAAATTATTTGACAAATGCCTGAACGTGTATTTCATATTCCTGTCAGAATCACAAGGACACTCCAAAAATAATTTGCGCACTGGTCAATAATGATTCCTGAAGCTGGAGGTAAGTTTATTAAAAGGATCTTGGCATGGGGTAGAATTATTTATAACTTTTACATACCTGTATTATTTTTTTTTTTATCCGAAAAAAATGTTTGTAGTTCAAGTCTTTTCAACATTGATTAGCGGGACTTAGAAGCAGGTTTAACGATCAGTATCAGCAGCGGAGACGCACACAATACTACGGAAACCCGAAAGGGACACACGCAGGTAAAGAATGATTTGTAATGCAACATTGCGTGTTGTACTTTCACACAAAAGCATGATGGATCGAAACGTTTTCTCGTGGAAATATTGCCGTTAACATGACATTACTTGTGCGCCGTCGGCTTGACTCTGACGAATATTTGTCGACCTACAAACAAAAGTCCAAATCTTACTAGTCCTCATCGCAGGAAGCTGCTTCACCGAGTTATTTCCTTACCACACCTTTAAATATGAATAATTTGGCCCAGACCGGTCAAACATTAATATTCTACGGAGTTACAAGTACGTTATGTTCTAATGAATACATTAATATATACTAATGAGTTCCTTTATGCAGATCCTTTAAATATTTAATCATTGTATTTACTGCTATAGAAAATAATGATTGTTTGCATATGTACAACTATAATATTTGGGTGTTCTCTGTTAGGATTGATGCAGACTGACCTACATGTTCAAACCTTTTTACAAAAGTATTTTGTCCACATCTGACTCAACCAGTAGATGAGTCAGACTAACTGGAATAAGCCTGGTTTATTTGATCAACTTATTAAAACAGTTGTGTTTTTTAGCTGATACATCAAAGTTTCTGTCATTTGCAGTCACAAGACAAGCGTGTCATGTTGGTGCACATCTTTTCTCAACACTGCACTCCACGTCGCTGTCACTCACTCATAGCTTCCTGCATGTTTCACCACCGAGATTATCACTATTGTATTGCTTGGACAATAGTGATGGTAAGATTGCAGGTGGTCAAATAAATTCTCGAAAGCAAAATGTTGTTACTGGAGTTCCAAAGAGCACTGCCCATTAACCCAAATTACAAGCAATGATATTTAAACAGCACTAAAGAATGAATCTTGAGGCTGTACTGTTCAGTACTGCTTTCCAGATTTGGATGCTGCTAATTGTTCCCTGGTGGCTGAGTGGGTCACACTGTTCCCTCACAGGGTATCTGGAATGTTTCTGTGTGGAGTTCTTCCTGCGTCTGTGTCGGTCCCCCTCCGGGTCGCCCGGCTTCCTCCCACAAATGTGAGTGTAAACGGTTGTTTGTCTCTTTGTGTTAGCCCTGTGATCAACTGACCACCCTAGCTCTCTTCCAACTTCACAAAGTGTTCCTTGCAATGGAAGATGGTAAAAGAAAATGGAAGGATGGAATTGCTCCTAAATTACAGGTCCTTTCCTCTGCTTTGGCCTCCTCTGTATTCGTCACAACTGATCACTTTACCTCCGAGGTAAAGGTGTTCAAATAAGACGCGCTTGATTTATTGAATGCAGTGTTTGATGTTAAAATTAGAGTGTTTGTCCTCCTATGTTTTGTGTTATGTTTCAAAAAATGACTGCCTCTCACAAATTAACTACTGTACATTGAAAATGAGTTCAAACTGGACAGGGATGGATGCTACCAGCTTACCTGCTACCAAACTGAATACATGAAGCCCAGATAACCAGCAGCATCAAAAGGGTTGCATTATTCTCTGTTTACAGGTTTATTGTGATGTAAATATCAGAAATCTCACATTTTTACACAATCGGACCCATTTTCAGTCTGGGAAAAGTTTCAGCCTTACAGAATCTCCAAAAAAAACACTATCTGTATTCTAAAATATTACAAGAGGATCCATCAAAAGTTGAACAAAATTGGTGAATGCGTGAATGTACGGTGTGAAGAAATGTCAGTGTTAGTTCTTGCATTTTACTCATACTCTTTACATGATGCATTATAAATACCAAAAGTCACATTCTAATAGCATACAAAGTATGTGAAAGACTCAAACTAGAAGGTTTTAATGCACTGGTATCGTCACACATGCAGATAAAGAAACCTTTAGTTGCTGTTCAAGCGTGTCTGTGGAAATATGAATCTACCATGAAAAACAGGAAGGCTCTTGTTTAGTTTTGTTACTGGGTGCTGCTGTTCTTATTATTATTGTTGTTGTTCTTATTATTATAACCTCATAGATCAGGAACATCACAAAAAACACCTTAAGAAATGAAAAACAATATGCAGACAAAACTGGAGGAAAACACATGCATCAGAAACAATGATAGAAAGAAGAAAAGTCTTTTTCAGATTATCTAACTGTATTGAATTTTTTATTATTTTTTTGTCTGACTTTGCATTCAGTATTTTATTCCCTGTTTAGATCAAAATACACAACATACCTGCCTGCTGGTGAGGTGGTCATTTTACACACTTATTTACACCCAGGATATGCATCACTAGGACAAGGGCTGCAACTAAACCTGTCTCGGTCAATTCAGCGGGAATTGGTCTATTATTTTTATGTCCGCAATTACGAGGACAGACCAGTAACTACGGCTCCGGCACAGATAACAAAGATATATTTAGTAGTAAATAATATTGACTGTACCTTTGTTTAAAGCTAGAATCAATACTTCTTAAAGCGTGTCCATTTTTCATTTAGCCGCGTCATGTCTGTGCAGAGAGATGAATGGGTGGATTCTCTAATTCCCCCTGTTGCAGTTATCATAATTGTTGAACAGCCACGGTTTTTAAAGATCGAGCTTGAGGAGAGGCGGACCGCACAAAGAAAGTTAATAGATTTGGAAAATTGAGATAGATTGCACCGCAGCCATTTTTGGAACGTTCCATCGCCGTGGCAGGCAGATGGACAAATATGATCCAGGGTAGGTGGTGGTGGTGGGGGGTTTGAGAGCTGCAGCATACAAACACAAGGCAGTAGAAGATGCATCCTTACAAATAAAGGTGTTATTGTGCAGCTTCACCCTGATGTTTGCATGTACATCATCCTCTGACTGGTTACGATGGGATGCATCACAGTTTGCGGCCTACGTCAGCTTGAAAGCAGATGAGTCGGCAGATGAATTCTCCCTGGAAGGCGGGAGTTAAACAGCAGTAGTTCCTCTCTGGAGGCACCAGGGGGAAATGGATAGCTGTGGAAAGGATGCTTCGGGGAATAAGCCAGCTCAGGAAATGTCTCTTGCTCTGAAGTTGGGGCAATTTGTTAGAACTGTGATGTGGAAAAAGCCTGTGGTCAGTGCATACAGAAAATATTTTTTATGTCTCATTGTAAAGCAACATCATACCTCATCCTTTGTTGCACACAGCGTTGCTCCCGCTGATAGTTTTCCCTGTCTAAGACCTCTGACCCTGTCATTTGTCTGGCCGCGATGGCTTTTAGAAGCTCCTAAAGGATATTTCACAGCAGTGATTTATCTGGAGGGGCCAATATATGTTCCATCCGTTTTGATACCGGTCATTGTTTCCACATTTGATGCATTCAGGCTTTTCTTTGCTCCTCCGAAATCTTTCCCGTATCCAATTTTCTCCTTTCCCCACATCCAATTTTCTCTAATATTCAGATCATTACAGCATGATGCTTTACTTTGCTCCTTTCAGCATTACACTCTCTTCCTTTCCCTGATCCTGCCTTTCCCCCGGCTCTCTTTTACTTTAATTCTGAATGTACAGATACATGATGTGAATGTTTGCTGTGACATCACGTAATATTACAACTGAAAATACACTGCAAATCATCTGTAAAAAAGAGAAGAAGAAAAAAATCTTCGTTTATGAACTCTTCCTTGTCCCAAAACCAAATTGCAAAACAAAATAAATTTCTATCTCCCCCTTTGACAGACAGCTGGTTGCGCTTTCGGCTGTAGTGCGGGAATCAAATTACCCCATATTGAATCTTATAAAAGTCCAGTTGAGGGGATTTTCTTTTTGTGATGTAATTTGAGCCATCCAATTTTCCTTGTATTTACTGTCTATATTTTGTCAATTTGGCAGAGGACACATTGAGTGCGTTGGCGCCGGGTGTCACTGGATGTCGTCACGCTACGGTGGTTTTGGCGTTGGCTGGCCTCGGAGGTCAGTGTGTGGGAAGAGATGGTGGCTCTGCGGGGCTTTGCAGCGGCTCTTGGCCTGTCCCTTTGGGCTCTAGCAGACCTACATCCACTCCTCTTATTCATGAACGGGTCAACACACAGGTCAAAACACACCGTTTGACTCCCCGCAACACACTAGTGTGCGTGGGTGTAGATGAAACTGGGTATTTTGTGGGCCTTTGGTTAGCTTCGGCTGGTAGCGGCTGTTACATTCTCTCCCTCTCAAGTCAAAAATGTGCCTAAAAGCATGGCTCACACAAAGGAAGGAGAGAGAAAACTCTATTCAAGTGTGTGGCAGTGAATGCTGAGAGTGGGCTGCTGAATAACACACAAAGGGCTGCTAAGACACTGTTTATTCCCTATTAGTATCACCGCATTGACAGGTTGGTCAAGAAGTAAGGAAGATTTCGCTCTCCCTCCACCACCTCTAGTGCGAACACAGAGAAACTGTGCAGGGCAGGACTAATGTGTTCTCCACCAGGCCAGCTGCTATCGTGGTGACTTCTTGAGTGGATCTTTTGACCACGGCCTCCCTCCTCCTTTCATCCCGCCGTAACCTCTTGCTCTCTCTGTCTCTTTAGAGGAGGGATAGAGATGTGGAGGGCGAGAGAGACTGACAGTGTGCGCTCCCCTGCTCAGTAAATATGAACTGCACCCAGCAGACAGACTCATTCATCACAGGGGAAAGAGGAGGAGGGGGGAGAGAGGGAGGTGGGAGAGGCACGGTAGGGGGATACAGAAACAACTAAGAAAAATGTCCAAAAGACAGAGAGAGGGAGGAAGAAGAGAGGTGGGAGGAAGAGGAAGCGAGATGGAAAGAGGATGAAAGAAAGGAAAATGTTCTGGGTGAAATGAGTGGGAGAAAGAGATCGCAGCCTGAGAAGGGGGAGAGCTGTGGATGATTGAAGGATAGATAAAGGATAGAGGATGTGCATCGCGAGGAGAAACTTCAAGTATAGGAAAACTGATGGAATATCAGACGACATTTTATATCTCACCACCAAGAGATTTTGTGTTTTGATCGCTGCCTTTAAGCAACTTATTAGTGGCGCAACATTAGTTTTGCTGCCCTGCAGTCTCGTGTCTCACCCAGACTTGTTGCTTTTCACACTTTGACCTTGAGTCTGCTCTCTGGAGGACAAACGCTCGGATCATGGTCATGTTCCATTTCACTGAACACTTTTTCTTTTCTTTTTTTAAAAATGAAAGTTAGAGTTTACTGATAATTAGGCATGAGGCGAGAAAAGTATGGTAGATGTCTCTACTTAATCATCATTAAATGCTGTGTTATTTGAGCAGTAGTCTGGCGGTGTCACTTTTATTACTGGTCAACACATTACTAAACCATTAAACAACAACAATTAAAAAAAACTATTTACCAGCACGTTTCAACAACTTTAAAGCCAGTTGGTTTTCTATTGCTGTCGAAAGTGAAGCTGCAGCCGACAGCGACGCAGAAGATGCATTTGATTAGAGAAGAACATACAGAAGTTACTACGTATCGATTGTAGGCTCATCCCAGTGGAAGCGAAATCATTTCTCTGGTCTTAGCTGAAGGGAGCAGGGACATCTCTAAGTTTTTTTTTAACTGCTGCATACCTTAGATAGCGTTGAGTCATCTCTGACGTGGAGACATTACTCACGTCTGGTTCTCTTTGACAAGTGATTCGTAACGTTTACTTTAATTTCACTAAAGGTCTGAGGGGCCCAAATGTACCTCACAACAAATTCAAGGAGACAAAATTTAAAAAAAAAAAATTTTTAAATCCCAGAGTCCTTTGCTCTTTCCAGTCCATGTCTTCAATTTCCAACAACTTCCCCCTCTTCACTCCCACCAAAACCACCTCCTCTCCATCTTTTGCCCCTCCACAGAAAGACAGGAGAGAGGGAAGATGATGTGTGACAGATGCCATATTTCGACTTTCTGTCAGAGAGATTAATATTGACACCGTGTTTCTTACCAGGGGCTTCTCGACTGTGTGTGTTGGGCTTTGATTTCATTATCCACTGCTCAGCCACTTTTTTCTCAAGAATCAGACAATAACAGATGTGGTGACTCAAATAGAGACACTGATATTGGAGGGGCTGAGTGAACAAGTCATATTGCTGGGTGGGTCGGCAATCAGTCCTGTTTGCCGTGGAAGTGTAAACCCCCCCCTAAGGATACCCAGAGCACAGAGAGCCTTCAATTTGATCAACCCTCTCGGCTCGACAGTGGCGTGAACCGTAAACTGCTGCATGTATCTATGAGGAAATAGGCTTTACTTAGATGTGTTATTATGGTGAGGTAAGCACTTTTATTCTAGTACAATTTTAGGACTGCTACGTGTGAAAATAAAATAATTGAACTAAAAAGTTACCTTTTAATATCCTCATGCTATCACACACAACAGTGTTATCACCATAGGGGAATTTTTATATTCTGTAGTTTTTCCTAATGGATTTGAGAACCGTCACAGTTTGAATCTCCAGCAATCAACCTTTTGGTCTCATAAATATTGTGATATACTTGACTGGTAATTATTTGATCTTTAATGTTATTCCATGTTCTGAGTGTTTACCATAACTGAAGGAGAATCAATCGATCAAACCATCTCCATGGTCTTTACATGGTTTATTAAAGCAACGTCCGCTCATCCCTGGATTTCAGGATTATTTCTCAACCAGTTCGACCAAAATTCCCATTAGATCCCCCCATTCTTACCTGCCTTTATTGTGTTAATGTTTCTGTTATTTCTGTAAAGAAATAGATTTGGCAGAATGTAATAAAATCAAATAGATTAAATTTTAATTTCTTTGTTGATTTGAGGAATCTACAAGTGGCTTCATGTCTGCGGGGCAGAGCTCACTGGCCTTCATCTCCACCTTGTAAGCCTCTGAGAACTTTTCTTGATGCCTATCGAAACATTTTTGAGCAGGATACAAGAGATGGATCCTACAGCTTCCTGATTTTGTAATTTCAAAGCATTGGGGCTTTCTGTTAGTGGGAGAATAAAATCAATAGGCCTCTCTGGAGAGGAGTGGGTATAGCTTGTAGTCCTATAATATGGGAGAGAGGATCCGAAACAGGAAACACGGCAGATGGAAGAGGAAATCAGGAGAAGCAAAGCAGCTTCAGTGCATAAACAAATGGAAAGCAAAGCAGGAAAGATAATGTAAGAAGGAGACGAGAGACCAAACGGGAAACAGTTGTCGCCAGAGACTTTTATTGACTTTTCCCCTCCCACTCTGCCCATGTGACTACCAGAGACATTCACACACAGGGAGAGAGAGAGAGAGAGTGTGTGTGTGTGTGTGTGTGTGTGTGGGGGGGGGGGGGGTAGTGATGGGAGAGAGAGAGAAATGAGAAAATAAATTACTCTGGAAAGATATGACGATAGGCTACACACGGCTTTAAATCTGAAAGGGAATTTGCGACACACTCTACCAATTTGTCACCGTGCTTTTTTTTTTGCCTCTTTTCATTTCTTTTTTGGTACTTTCTCTCCCCCCCCTCTCCATCTATTATTTTTCAGCCCCCCACCCCAATACCCCAATGCCCCTAATTTACCCTATTTTCCTGTCCAATTCCCCTCCACTCTATGTTTTCCCAAAAAAAATGTGTTTTAGGATGTGAAACTGTTGGATTATTTCTTTTTCTTTCTTTTCTTTTTTATCCACATGTCATAATAGGTGTTTCCCCTCATCGTTTGGTCTTTTCATGTATCTTTTTGTAACATGTGACATATCCATAATGCTCCCGTTTCGGTAGGGTTCCCTTCCTCTGTGACTACCATCATATCTCTCTCCTCCTCCTCCTCCTCCTCCTCCTCCTCCTCCTCTGTAAACACGGGTCAATCAAAATCTGAGAAAAAGGAGGAAATGAGATGCATCGTAAAAATAAGAATGAGCCGGCCCACGGTAAAGGATGTCTTGGGGAAAAAAAAAAAAAGGGGGGTGGGAGAATGGATGGAAAAGAGAAAAGAAAGAAAACGCAGACTTAAAGTATACCCCCCCCCTCTCTTTTATTTAATTTAGACGCCAGGCGAAAATCGATCCTGCCATTCGATACGCAATCCGAATCAAGGCGAATTAAGCGGGCGGAAATTAACTCTGAAAATATTTTTGATGGAGTGGCTTGTAGTCTCTCGGCCAAATGGACTGCAAAGTGGAACAAATGACAGGGGCCTAGTGGTGGAGACAGCGCCGCTCCATCTTCCATTAGGCCGTAATGGGATAGGTCCAGCCCCCTAGCTCGACTCGGCTGCATTAATCAAAACAGCCGCTATATGAAGATTTATGGTTCTCCACTCCAGCGAAGCCGGAGCCAGTTCGCGGTGTGTATGTTTGAAGGAGGGGGTCGAGAGGACCCCCACCGACCCCCCACCCCCCAACCCCCAACCCCCCACCCCTTCCTTCTGTCCCCACGCTCTCCATCCATCCATCCATCCATCCATCCATCCATCTATAGGCTACCTGTAGACCTACACAACACACGACGCGCGCTTTTACGCACACGCACCTTTAATCCGGACTCGCTGTGATCGCATTTTGTCGTGTTTTTTTATTTATTTATTTATTTTAAGAGTTCATAAGCACTGATGCCATTATTCACACAATGACATACCTGTGATGACCCGTCTATATGCACATGAGCTTCCCTCATCAGGCAGATGGGCCTAAGCAGATACCCCTTGATACCATTCAGAGACATTAAACACACCATAGATCTTTATCCCTTTAAAGATCCACGTTGTGGATAACTATGTTGGATGCATTATATATTTGAAACGTCAGTTTTTCCTCCAGACACGATGATGTGTCACCCCTGTGTGCTGACCCTCCAGCCCTGACTGTGTTTTGATTTGTCGCTCTGTATTTTTCTACTATTTGTTAGGAACTTCTCTCTGAATCTCTCTGAGAACGTGTCCGCCTGTTTGTCACCTCTCAGAAGACGCTGGGCATCCTCTGGCGCTGAGCAGTGAGGCTTTAGATTACAGCCTGGATTGCTGCAGCTCCTCTCTCCACGGTTGCCCATTAGCACCGTATAGCCCGGTGGGCAGGCTGCCGCTGTGACGAGCCGAAGGGACAGACAGGGGGAGACAGTGTGACGGAGAAGAGTGTGTCTGCTCAAGCAGATTGGATCTGGGATCCATCCAAAAAACTTTGCACAAGTTTTGATGAGATGAGACTGATCGGATCCACTGCTGTGAGACCCTGTCCTTCTCTCTCTCTCTCTCTCTCTCTTTGTGTGTGTGTGTGTGTGTGTGTGTGTGTGTGTGTGTGTTTCTTGCACAGGGGAGAATGGATGAAGTCTTCCCAATAGATGGATTACACCTATATCTATTCACACACACAGTTTTCTATTACCTAACTTTCACATCTCTTTCCTCTCCTACCCTTCCTTAACCTCTGTAACTTGTCAGCGTTTTCTCCCATTATTTGTGTCCCATCTCTTTCTCCTCCATCTGGCTCCCTGTCTTATTCCACCTTACTCTCTATATTCCCTCATTCCTCATCCCGAACTCTCCCATGCGGATAAACAAACCGGCATGGAGACATCTCTGTATCTACATGTATATCTATTTCTCCTTTCCCTTTGCCCTTCCTCGTTTTCCTCTTTTCCTTTCTTCTCCCTCTATTCCTTGTGAGCAAAGGGGAAGCTCGCTGCCAGTTTCAGTCTGCCAAAGGGTTTATTTAAATTAGAAACGCTTCAATCTCCTCACTCCCCCTCTTTCCTCTCTCTCTCTCTCTCCCTCTCTCTCTCCCTTGGCCTCATTCGTTTTCTTACCTCTTTCTCGTGGCCGAGGGTGACTCCCACCTTTCCCTGTACTGACAGCCTCCAGGGCCCCGTCAATGCCAGACAACTTTGTTTTGCAGATGGAATTGGTGGAAAGCGGGGTTGGGAAGGAGACAGGAAACGAGGGAGAGGAAAAGTAGAGGTGGGAGAATGGGAGTTGGAGAGGGGTCAGGGGAGACCTGTTAGTCAGTGTACTTTAGTTTCTTCTTCCTCTCATGGCTCATTCCACCCAGATTAGGACCTGTAAATGGTTCTAGGGTATCTCACCTATCTACAGATCACCCCTTCTCGCAGGAATACCGACACAACTATTACTTCTCACTCTCTGGTTATCCAACATTCACATATTTTTTGCATTTAAGGTCTCTTTCCTTCTATTTTTGTTTTGCATCATTCCATTCCATTCTTGCACGCTATTTATGCCCTCATTACGACCACATATCGCCTCCACTGTTTCTGTGACTTGGAAGGGTCAGTCATCACACCTAATCATCTCCTCTGTTAACAGTGACCCACCCCCCACCCCCCATAATCCTCCTATCCCACCTCTTCTTGGTCTGTAATCCGCTTCATACCCAACCCTCGCACCCCTCCTCCTCACCCATTAACGCACAATTATTTTGGGGGCCGACATGGGCGAGGGGGGAGGAAACGAGGTGTGGAGAACACAGAGAGACGGTCTCTCTAATGGCTGAATGACACCAGACGAGCTCATAGATCATGGAGATTATTAATACCATTGTTAAACACCCCATTCAAGCCCCGCCACCCTCCGCACATGAAGACACACACAACCAAAATGTGCGCACACACACACACACACACACACACACACACACACTCCCATCATATCTCATTCCCAGCGAACGTCTTCATATGAGCTGTCATTCATGCTTGGTGAATCAGCATCCATTTCATTTGAGTCATTTAAACAATGCTGGATGTTCATTACAGCTTGCATTTGAGGGCTAGAATCAGATTTACAATTACAGCTCTCATTGGCGGGGTGCGCTATTATTCACCAGATTGTTTCCTTTTGATTCTCCCCCTGCTATATTTCTAAATGATGGTAATTCCAGGTTTGATCTGATTACGGAGCATACACACTGAGGTGAGAGATTCCATGTGACTTGTCGGTAATGACCGGGGAAATGTGGCCTTTATATGGCAGCGGGGGCCCACATAGGGACTACGCAGCAGTTATGTGTGCGTGCTTGTGTGTATGTGTGTGTATCAGTGACCCTTCCGTTTAACCGTTGGGTTTCTGGGGGAGATGGCAGGGGGAGCCAGCGGTCCCCAGAGACCAGGGTCTGGGGAAATCACACTTTCACTTTCACCAAACAACCTGGAGGCTGCATGGCAGCTGGCAGCAGCCAATACACACACTCCCACTCCCTTTATCTTAGTTTATATGCAAAGACACTCCTAAACACACTGGATCTGTGATGTATGGCCTGCATAAAGATTCCACCAGAATCTAGCTTCTTTCGAATAAAATGCTGCATAATCTTTTAGTCAAATAAATGAAGACAGGAATATAAAAAAAAAGCAAAACATTTCATCTTTTTTTGATGAAGAATCTATTGGTTCTGTAACTTTTTTTTTTTAACTTCTCCTATTTGATCGTATTTGCAGGTACCAGCCAAAAACAGAGGTGTAGTCTAAGTAGGAGTGTAAAAACATACTTTCATATGCTGCGGCTCCATTAGCTGATCCCAGGTCTGCCTGTGAGCTTCACTGGTGCCAGCTCATTGATTCCTTAACTAATCACTGTAATTAAAATGCCTTTTATTCTGTCAATGGTTTACATGGCAGTCTTTACTTGCCTTTAAGGATCATTTGCCATACAAATATGCAGAAATTTCAGTTCACAATATCAGTGGATTAAGATCTACATTACAGATCCTTTGTTATCCTGTTTCAATAAAACCTGCAGTACATGGAGTAGATGTGGCTGCAAGGTTGACTGGTCCTTAAAATACTTTGTCACCTGAGGAAATTGGTTTCCTGTTCATGCTGCAATTTTATAAATCGGTCCCTTTGTGAATGGATGATTTGGGCACAAAGAAAACACCCTCATTACTTGGAGAAATTATAATAGCGTAGTCATTAAATAATTAAAAAATTCTACCAAAGAATTATACATGTCTCAAGCTGTCTGCTGTTGATGGATGTCTGTTTATGACTCGTTCCGCCTAGAAATTCCTACAACATTTTTTTCCCTCATAATATATCAATTTATCAGCAGAGATTTTTATGTTAATTTCCTCCCCTCCTCCTCCTTAAAATAAAGTATCTCACTCCCAAACGATCTCGAACTAATTAAGCAGGCATTAATTAAAAATTAGAGAGGAGGATAAACGTGGTGGAATTGTTATGGAAACGTTGAAGTTAATCAAGCTTTCAAATTATTGATAACATCCTTAGAACAGTGATCGATCGGGAAGACATTAAGTGGCAAAATAAAGGCGTGCGTTCAGATTTGATGGGTGCCTGTGTGTGTGTTCGTAAAGCAATGTGCAAAAACAATTAGGTCCATAATACATAATATTAGTCCGCATGACAAATAGGATATCTTGTGCGTCAACCTGAAGTTGCCTGCGCGCTACGTGGGAGGGAATGTAAGGGGTGGGTGGTGGGGGGGCTCTTTATCGTATAAACGTCATTAATCAAATGTGTGCATTCAAATTACATTGTGAACTCCAAGAGACCGAGATATTGACGTCTGTTGATATTAATGTTTCCCCTCTTTGCGCGGATTTTACGCGTATAGATGGGAAAGGCGGCGCGCTTCCCCGGTAGTGTTTACATGCTTCTTCCCGGCTTGCTGCACGTCTGTTTGCGCCGTTGTCAGAGCCTGTGTGGCATGTACTTACAAGGCGCTTCATCATCCCACCAGCGATAGGAGCAATTCACCCATAAAGTGGGTCTTTCGCCCATAAATAATATTCAAGTCGCTCTATTGTTAAGTGAAAAGTTGACTGGTGTTTGATTTTTTTTTTTCTCTCTCTTTTTTTTTTCTTCTTCTTCTTTTCCGCGGCGACCTCGGGTTAGGACTCATACATCACGGGATGACAGCTATAGAAAGGCCCTAAATTAGCAACTAAATCGAATATTGATCAGCTATGTGCGGCCCTGCGAGTCGCGCCTCCTTGCCGTTTTTTTTTTTTTCCAGAGAGAAAGGGGAGAGAAGGGGGTGTTTGGGAGGGGAGGAGGAAGGGGGGGGGGTGGGTGAAAACGAGAGATAGAGAGGGAAGGAGGAGAAGGGAGGGTGAAAGGTGCTTCTCGCTCCCCTTCTTTCTCTCTCTGTTTGACTTTAAGTGTTTGTGTGTGTATTTTATTTCTTTGGACTCAGAGTAAAAGTACGTGTCTTCAAATCGAATATGCAGTTTTTTTTGTGTGTGTTTTTTTTTTTTTGCATTAAGGAGACAACTTGATATTAATCTCTGGTTTTCATAGAACCAGCGGGATAGGATCTGTTTATTTCATGCGTAATCTCTCCATCCATCAAGGTTGAAACGACGGTCATTCCCGCGTCGGTTTCCCGGTCATATCGCTCCTCGCTGTTTACATAAAGTTCAAATGAAGTCCCTCATTACCCACTCGCCTATTGGCTCTTGTTTATGGATCACTGACTGTGCTGCCGCTGTTGCATCGACTTCCCTCTTATCCCCGCTGCTGGGACGAGGAGGCGGTCGGCGGCGCGCACATGCTTCCCTCAGCAGGGACGCGTTTGATGAAACGATCAAGGGCTTCTCTCGCTCACTCCCGGGAAGTGTTGTGTGTCCGGGGCGGCGTTCAACCAAGCCCGAGGCCGGGGGAGTGGGTGGTCAAGGTTGCGCCGGGTCACTGAGATTAGCCCCGACGTTGCTCTATAACAAAGGAACCGGATCGCCAGACGCCGCCATGTCTGGATCAAAGTATCAGGTGTGGGACAAGTGGTGCGTAAGGCAGGGATGAGCCGCGGATTACAACAGTTTAATTGGAAAAGATGCTCGCAGTCCATTAACGGGGAACACAAATACAGGGTTGTTGTAGTTTTGAATTCACTAATGGGGTTAATTTTAGGGGTGACCCTTATCCAAATCATATGGTTCATCTGTAAGCAGTGGTGGAATCAGGATGGGGGGGCAAAATGAAAATAAATAAATGATTGTTATCATGATGCATAAACATGTAAACAACCTTCAATCGTCGTGATGCAACTCATTTTATCTACTTTTCGTACGGTTGACAAAGAATCTTTTTTTTTTAGCAGAGTAGAAATAAATCTTTATCTCTGAGAATATATAGAAATTGAAATAAGACGCAAATACAACAGTAGAGTTTTTGGACAGTAATATATATTTATGACCTAGTATTACCGTTGATGGGGTCTGTGATCTCATCGTGATGGGTTCTGGTCCCTGTCCGTGGTGCTGAACAGGCTGCCCGCCGCAGAGGACGGGTGTTCGCTGTCCAAGGTGCTGAAACCAATTCCCACCTGATGTCCTTCTGAAGACCAACATACTATCCTGTTTTCAGATTACCTATAAATTCCATCCCATCAATAACAAAAAGAACCTAAATCATTAAACTTTAAAAAAAAAAAAAATCCCTGCTCCAAAATCATTTTTCCCTTTTATTATTATTATTATTATCATCATCATAATAGAAATAAATACTTCCCTGGTAGTTGGTTTCTTTTCAGGAGCAGCCTGACAATGGCAGGACTACCAGGCTGAGCAAAGTGAATTCCTATATCAAGTTTCATACATGCAGCATATAGTGATCTGAGTTAAAGGGGCCCCAGCAGAGCCTCGATGTCTAGCGACGCCCCTGGTGCTCGTCTGAGTAAAATAACAGTGAAAGTTACTTTAAGTGCTGCGGCAGAGCTCTGCAGTATGACAGCGTAATTATATTTAACTATTATTAAGTATCTTAATTGAGCAGGAAGACGATGCTACAGAGTGGAGCAGGAGTCTGGTGGGGCGCCCCTCCCTCGTTCACAGGCCTCTCGGGCTCCCAGCAGCTCTTCAGAGCTCTGCTTCAGGACATTCCGGGAACCATCTGTTTCCGGGGCTGCGTGCAAACGGGCGAGGGGGCACGCAGGAAGCCAGGTTCACAAATTTGTGAGGAAAGGTTGTTGTCTGCCAAAGCGCTTGTTGTGAAATATCACCCCTCTTCTCTTTTACTATCCGGAGTACAGGAGGGAGTGAAGTGTTGCAGAACAGAGCATCAAGTCAATGGCAGTAATGTTGTAGAGATATATCACCGCTGAAAGGAAGCTGGCTGTGGCACGGTTCACTATAGGCGTACCTGTCCTCACACCACAATTCATCATTAATGGCTGTTAAAGCTGATCCCCAACAGGTGTTCAGGCGAGTGCGTGTGTGCGCATTGAAGAGAGACGTGTCCAGATAAAGCAGCGGAGAGACACGCCGTTCTCCATCGCCCTGACATGAGGCGCCCTGGGCATTCGCAACAAACACTGTGATATTGTACTGTGGAGAGGATGTGATCTTTCCATCTTCCTACTCTATCAGTTCTAGCGGTAATCACATTTGGATGAGATCGATTCTGATTAGAGGCCTGCTCCTAATTTTATTTCAGGCCCAATGAATATGCTTTTGACCAGTGTCGCCATCAGCGGGGTGACACTTGGTGGATTTTGGGAGCACTTAGAAATGAGATGAGATTACACAGGTGCTCCCGCTTTATGGGCCGTGTTTTCTCGGACCCCTGCGAAGATGCCGTGACGAGGCCGACGGCTGAGATCCAATGAGCCTGCAGACACGTCACGGTGAGAGGAAAGTGTAACATTAACTTAATGTGAGACCAAGAAAAGAGCTTTTTTTCTTTTTCATGTGGGAACAGGACATCATCTTTCACCATCATGTGTATTAATCCACTATTACAGTTATTGCTTTTTCATGATACTAATTCCAGGGATTAGACAGCTGTGGAGACCAGACTTTCAAACTTTCTTAAATTGCTCTGATTTGTTTGTCTGCCTCTAGAAATATGATGACATCATCGCTGTCACGTTGCCCGTGGCGTTCATGGAGATGTCATTTCTCTGCATCTAATTTTAAGAGTTGGCTGGTTTAACAAAAGTGTTGTTTTTTGTTTGGTTTTTTTTTGTTTGAGGGGGTTGTAGCTGGATAAATTGTGGCTATTTCTCTAAAAGATGTGTTTTCAACAAGAAAAGTCTCTTAGGTTGATCATTATCTTAAAAGATAGATTTAATATACATGTACACTTAATTCTATGATAGAGAAAAGGTTTTTCTCAAATTGGGCAATCTGCCTTTTCAATGTGTAGAAGTCATATTTACTCACAATTATTATGTATGTTTCTCTTTGCCATATTGTAGAGGCTGGGAGAAGAATGTTATCACATTTGGAGAGTGATATTGATTAATGAGAACCTTTTTGTCACACACCAAGGCAACAGGAGACTGATCACTAAAGAACAAAACAAAGGAGGGAGCCAGGTAAGAGCAAACAAGGAGGAACAATAAGTACAACCGACAATGGTAGACACAGTGTTGTTAGCCTGAACATGACTGGAGAGATAACAAAAGGGGGAGGAAAAGAAAACAAAATAATCTTGCAAATTAAAACAGGAAAAAAAAAAAACGCCATCAGGAAGAGAAGGATGGAAGTAGTAGGAGCAGAAGCACGGGGAGCAAAAGAGGAAGGAAAGGAGGAACGAGGGATAATTGCATTAGAGAGAAGAGAGGAGCAAAAGGAAGGAAATGATTAGAGGAGAAGGGACTGATATCCGATAGAGAGAAGGAGACACGGAGGAAGGGATGGGCGGGAGAGGAGGGCTCACTTACTGCCCGCCGTTCAATACATACTGACACTCTCTGTGTCAATGCACAAACACGCTGTGTGTGTGTGTGTGTGTGTGTGTGTGTGTGTGTGTGTGTTGGAACAGGTCTGTTAATCCTGCTCCACGTCCTGTTTTGCTCGTCCCGTCTCAGAGGAACGTTCACGCCGATGTCACTCCTGAACTTCCATGTTTCCGTCTCCAGTTTCCAGTCTCACCGATCAGAATTGAACCGATTTCCTACAAAATCCCGATCAGTTCTGATCTCTTAGAGCACATGTGTCAAAGTCATGGCCCGGGGGCCAAATATGGCCCGCCACATCATTTTATATGCCGTATCCATCTTTATAGCATAAAAAAGTCAGTGTCTAATAATAAATAGGTCAAAATTGTGCTTTGACCAGAAACTACGTTTCCCACAATGCAGTAATTAAGCCCATTTTAACTCTTGACGAAAAAAGTTAATGTCCTAACTTGTATTTTATTCATTGGATAGTTTAGTCCTTCATTGGCGAAGTTAAATAACTTGAATAACTTGAATAAGTAATAAATTCAGGGTTATTTAACATGAAGTAGTTACATTCATTTTTACATTAAATTGAGTTACATTTAGTTACATTTATTAGTTACATCTGGTCCTTTGAGGACAGCCATGATGCTGATGTGTCCCTCGGTGAAAATGACTTTGACACCCCTGTTTATAGAGTCTCATTCAACAACATTAAATATTTGATTTGTCATCTTTTAATATATTCATCCCATTTTTAATCTTTTCATTCTCTTGCTGTTTTCTGTCTTTGTCCCTCTGTGCTTCTTTGTCTTTCACCTTGCACTTTATTTCGCTTCAAACTTCCACCATCTCACCGCTTATCTATCTGCCTCCCTCATCTATCAACTACCTTCCCCCTGCTCCTTCTGTTCTCTCCCTCTTCTTCACAAACTCTGTCTTTCCAGGCGGCCTACCTTTTGTCATTGACCCCTGCCCTGGGTGTCTGGGCATTGACTGGCTCTCTTCGTGTCACTGGAGCTCCCTGTCAATACTTACCAGGTTTGGCCACCCTCTGCGCTGTGGTCAGAGAGTGGGGGAGAGAGAGCGAGATACACGAGATGCTCCACGGCACCAGGAGATAAAGCAGAAATGAATGAGAGGGAGAGGAGAACAAAGAGGGACGGAGGAGGGAATGATGGAAGGAGGCAGTGTGTGAAGCAGCTGGTTAGGAACCTCATAAGGTTGTTCCACTTTTGTGGAGTCTTGTAAAAAAAAAAAAAATAGCTGGAGCAAACTGAACAAATTAAACTTCATAAAAGTTTATTTTGAGAACTTTTTACTCACAGCTGCCGTCGATGTATGTTTAGCAAAGACGTTCTGGAGTTTCTTGCTCGCTTTTATGTTCTAGGTTTGTCCTTTTCATTTAATTTTGAGTTACATTTAATGACAACTACTGCGCACACAAATGCATATCTGAAAATATTATCATATTAATATTATAATATCAGTTATAATTAGTAATTACTAATAACATATGTAATCTATGTTGTGTATATATTTGCAATAATAATAAGAATTAAATAAGTAATATTTTAATACAAATTATTGCAGAGATGGTTAACACGAGTGCAGTCGAGTAAGAATTGAAAAGAAATATGGCGTAAAAGACAAAGTAGGAACGCATTCAGGATATCATGCATAAGGAACGGCATGACAGGGTGTGTATTTATTCTTCACACACGACTGATACTCATCAAACAATGACAAATCGATCAATATTATACCAATTCATTCATGACTTTTTTTTACTGCTCTGATTTAATGAATGGTTTCTATGATTCACACGGCGGTGGATCTTCTGTCCCTGAAATGTTACATGAATCCAGATCGACCGACTGCTGGTATTTGTTCGTATATATTTTTTTGTATTGACACCCAATGCATGAAGCTCATACACTGGTTGTGTGTCAGCTGACACTGAGGGTTGAACATGTTTCAGGTGTGCAGGATGAAGATTGGTAATGTCTGGATTATTGATAAAGATGGATACGGCATTCTGGACATTTACAGTGTACACTGTAGCAGATGCGATTGCTCCGATCATGTCTCTGCCTCGTCATAAATATCAATCTATACATCCTCATTCAGAATTCATACAGTAACGTGTACGAGCGCCGGCCTCTATTTTACAGTCTGCTACCATCTGCAGCGCGTTCAGTCTCCCATCTTCTCTTTCCCTCTTTCCTCTTTACTCTTTTCATTTCCTCTAATCTCTCACTCCCCCTTGTTCTACCTCCGTGTCACTCTGATTTCCCTATCCACTGGCCTGTGGTGTGTGTGTGTGTGTGTGTGTGTGTGTGTGTGTGTGCGTGTGTGTGTGTGTGTGTGTGTGAGAGAGCTTGTGTGTTGTCTTTTAAGAGATCATGACTTAATTGTGTAAAGCATTTTCACCATCAGTGTAAGTGAATCAGTGGTTGTGTCCTTTGGCCCATCAGTATTTGTGGCATTGGAATTACCCAGAATGCCTCATGTAATCCACAGGCTTCACGCATTTTCTGGTTGTTTTTTTTTTGTTGTTTTTTGTTGTTTTTTTTGTCGGTGTCCCAAAGCATTTCCCTGCCTTGGTTAAGATATATTTATATAGACATCAGCACGAGGGCTTTCATGCATATAGTTGTCTCAGTATATGATTGTGTGTGTGACTATACGTCTATGTCTGTGCTTCATGCATGTGTCGATCTTTGTGTGTGTGTGTGTGTGTGTGTGTGTGTGTGTGTGTGTGTGTGCGTGTGCGCAGACACCTCTGCGTCTGGGCTTGAGTCTGGATGGGCCTGTCTATATGAGAGTAGACAGTGTGCGTGTGGAGAGCAGGGGAGTGAGAAGGACGTAGCGGCAGTTGGGGGGTGGGGGGGGGGGTATGGTGAGGCAGCACCAGGCCGAGGGGGCCCCCCTCTCGTAGACAGTTTGACTGATGACATGCATTAAACAGTTAATCTGTCTGATTGAATGTTTGCTTCCTCCAAATTGAAACATTAAACAACAAGGCGAGAGAGAGGGGGGGGGGACAGCCCGAAGAGGAGAGGGGGATATGGCTTCATCTATTGCCCAAATCATGCAAAGCATGAGACTGGAATATATAATACTGTCCTGCGAGCTGGAGAGGTGGGTGGGTGGGGGGGCGCGAGGGAAGGAGAGAGATTGGAAGGGACAGAAAGAAGAGTGTGAACGAGGGGAAGAGAAAACAAGTGAGGGGAGGGAGATGAGAATGGAAAGGCTCTGGGTAGGTGGAGGGTATGAGAATGGTAAGGGTGGGGGGGTGGGGGGGGGGGTCAGCGAGATATAGAGGATGCAAGAGAATAGGCCCGTGGAGAGAAAGTCTGTAGAACCAAAGTTCACCCAGGTTCCATTCCAGACAGGAGACGTGAAGATTAAACTGCTTCTCTTTAAAAATGATTATTTTAAAGAACGGATTGTTAACAATTAAAAGCCATTTGTTTTGGGGTCTTACAAAGATTCAGTCTAAAATATACTACTTTGTTTTCTCTGCTAACAGCCGACAGGAAGAGCGGAGGCAGTTGTCAGTATTTCCTAACCTTGCTTTACTTCCTGAGGTCGTGACCCCTCTCACGGAGCCTGAACCTCCTTATGTTGTCAGCTCTCGTCCTATCCGAGTGACACAGAAAGCAAGGCGCACCCTTTCAGACGGCATCATTTTGTGCTCTTAAATGCTACACATCCAGCTGTAAACCCACCATCCACCAAGCTGATCTTTTTTTTTCATATTTTCTACTCTTTCTTCATTACCAAAGGGTAAAAAATGTGTTTGGATATTTTTGTGTTCACCCTCTGAGTTGACTGGTGTTGCTTGAGCTGTTGAACTAATGTTTGGAAAGCAAGATTTCCTCGAATATGAATGCTCATTGGTTGCTCATTTACTTGTCTTTTTTGAGCTATTACACAAAGGGAGAGCATCTCACTGGCTTTATCAGCCTGTGGCAGTTGTACTGAAAAAACTCCTGCAGTAAGTCTTTTGACCTCAGTGGCCTGTGAGTTTTCCCAAGTTCAATTACTATGAATTAAAGCAGAAAGTAAGGCATGCAAAGCAAAGGAACTTTAGGAATTAAAAGTATATTTAACAACTGTCCTCTCAAATATCACACAATTACCAATATCACTAAATTTCCAGTGCTACGACATATTCACGTTCCCTGTGGAAGAAAGGATAGTTGCGTGATAAGTGCAATAAAATAATAAAATATAAAGGAAGGAGAAGAAGACACTGACCGACAGAAAAACAATAGGTTTGTTCTCGACAGAGCTATTGCCGCAGAAAAATGCCGCTGATAGATTGGGAGAAATTGGGTGACCCCTAGATGGTAATGTGGTGTGTCATTTAGCCTTAGCCCGACCCCGTACCCTCCCGGGGTTCACAATCGTCACCACGCTTAAAATGGGCTTCCCTTACCTTGTCTCAAGTGCATATTCTTCTCAGTCCAAATTACCATCATCTTCTGCACTGGCTGATTTTGGTCCAGCTCTTAGACGGAGGTATAATTGCACAAACAGACACATACTAGGACTTGAAGAGCACATAAGCTTAAAGCCACTTTACCACGAAACAGTCAGCAGGCAGTGATAAGAAAAAAAAAAAGACAACAGGGAAGATGAAAACATTAATGGATAGGTTGCAGGATGGACGGATAAATTGATAGATCTTTTAGAGAAGGTCAAACTTCTGTGCCCACACGCGGGACCATCATGAAGAGAAGAGAAATTGATTGCCGCTCACAAAGGCGCTGAAATGACTAGAGAAATTATTTTCTGGGCAATGAACATTGTAGGAGATTTTGGGGGGGTGGTGGGGGGGATAAAGTGCAAACCTTTCTCATGTGGTACGAAATGGCTCATGTAAGCTGCTGTCAAATGGAGCTGTTGGTGAGAAAGCTTATTGAGTTGATCTTCAGGTAGATTCCCACTGAGCTGCCGTTTCCTCCGTGTCCGTGTACACAAAAAAAGATGGTGAGAACCGAAAAAGGAAAGCACGGTTATCCAAACCCTGCCAAATAATCCTACTTAAATATGATGGTACATTAAATCGTCTTGTCGGTTTCCTCCAAAATATGTCTAATTTGTGTGTTGAGATCCATCCATCTCCATCGTCTGTATCCCTTATCGTTACCAGGGTGATGAGAGGCTGGAGCCAATCCCAGCTGACGTTAGGAGAGAGGTGAGACACTTCATCACATGGCCAACACACAGACATACGCATTCCCACCAGCAGGCAAGTTAGAGTCACCACTTCAACTACACTCCATGTATTTGGACTTTAGGAGGAAGCAGGAGGGAACCCAACGAGGATACGGGCAGACATTCTGATAAAGTTCACAGAGAAACGATCAAGTTTCAAGTTTCAAGTTTATTTATTTTTATATAGCCCAGATTCACAAGCAATGTCTCAAAGGGCTTTACAATCTGCACATGGACGATATCCCTCTGACCTTTGTGCACTGCAAGCAGTGCGACCCTCGCATCGGATAAGGAACAACTCCCCCCAGAAACCCTTTTAACAGGGGAAAAAATGGATGGGAGAAACCTCAGGAAGACTGCAGAGGAGGGACCCCTCTTCCAGGAGTGGACAGACGAAGCAATAGATACCGCATGTACAGATTAACAACACAATAATAATAACAGTAACAATAACAGTAACAATAAATGTATAACAAAGGCATGCCGATCCATCCAGTAGAGCGAGTCACCACCAGCCGATGAAGCACACAGAGGTCACCGATTGCTGAGGATCCACCACTCTGAGGACAGACCAAACAGTGCCTAAGTCATTCAGCTCAAAAAAGTTAAAGTCAAGGTTACTCTGGCAAAACCCCAAAACCACAGCAGAACCAAATGAGGCAGAACCAGCACTCCCCTAGTGGATGGTGAAACAGGACCACTGTACAGCTTGTGCTATCGCCAGCCATGGAAGCAGACAGAGGTAGCCGATTGCCGATGATCCACCACACAAAGGCCTGTGAGAGAGAACAGCAGAAGAAGGAAGAGAAACAGAGATAGCAGAGATAGCAGGGGCGAGAGTGGTGCTAGAGGGACCAGAACAGCAGAGAATTAATGGGAGGCAGGGGCCTAACTAAGAAATCCTATGACTCGTCGGCAGGACTAGGCTAAACCTAAACATTGAGACCGCCATCCCCGATATTACTTATATGTTAGGTCGAACAGATATGTTTTGAGTCTAGATTTAAAGACATTTACAGATTCAGACTGTCTAATATTTATAGGGAGGTTATTCCACAAGAAAGGGGCACGATAGGAGAAGGCCCTCTGGCCAGCTGACTTCTTTTTAAATCTAGGAACACACAAGAGACCAGTATTCTGAGAGCGGAGAGCCCTAGTCGGCGTATAAGGTTTAACAAGATCAGACAGATAGGTTGGTGCAAGCCCATTAAGGCTTTTGTATGTTAGTAAGAGTACCTTAAAATCGGATCTAACATGAATCGGGAGCCAGTGTAATGCAGCCAAAACTGGGGTGATATGGTCAAATTTCCTAGTTTTAGTTAATATTCTTGCTGCTGTGTTCTGAACCATCTGAAGGCCCCTAGTTCTAGACCGAGGCAACCCTGATAACAGAACATTACAATAGTCAAGTCTAGAGGACACAAAGGCATGAATCAAAATTTCAGCATCAGCCATGGCTAAAGAGGACCTAATTTTGGAAACATTACGTAGATGAAAGAAGGCGATCTTTGTCACCTCTTTAATATGCTTGTCAAAGGCAAGAGTCGAATCTAACGTTACTCCTAGGTTCTTGACTGTTGAACTATGGGTTATAAGACAGTTATCTACAGATATTGTTAGGTTTTGAAATTGGTTACTATGTCGTGCAGGGCCAATGATTAACATTTCAGTTTTGTCTGGGTTTAGGAGCAGGAAATTACTGGACATCCAACTATTCACAGCAGAAAGACAGGCCTCTAGTTTACTCAATTCAGATCGATCATCTGCTTTTATAGGCATATAAAGTTGTGTGTCATCCGCATAACAGTGGAAACCTATTCCAAAGCTGCGTATAATTTGACCAAGAGGTGCAACATACAGGGAGAATAGTAGAGGACCAAGGACAGACCCCTGAGGTACGCCATATTTGACGTCGGAGAAGGCAGAAGTTTTATTATTGTAGGAGACACATTGTGTCCTATCAGATAGATAAGATTTTAACCAAGCCAGAGCTAACTCACAGACACCAAACTGTCTCTCCAGTCGGTCAAGGAGTATACAGTGATCTATAGTATCAAATGCTGCACTAAGATCCAAAAGAAGGAGAACAGAAGTGGTATCAGAGTCCAGATTTAATAGGAGATCATTCACAACTTTGGTAAGTGCTGTTTCAGTGGAATGGCGGGCCCGAAAAGCTGATTGGAATGGTTCGAAAAGACCGCTTAATGATAAATAATCTAAGAGCTGTTGAGATACTACCCTTTCTAGTATTTTAGATAAGAATGGAAGGTTAGAAACTGGTCTATAATTATTTAAAGACTCTTGGTCGAGATGTGGCTTTTTAAGCAGAGGTTTAACCACGGCCGCTTTAAAGCTGGTGGGAACAACACCAGTTGCAAGAGAAAGATTAACTACATTTAACATAGTAGGGCCCAGCAATGGCCATAATTCTTTAACTAATTTAGCAGGGAGAGGGTCTAAGAGGCATGTAGTAGGTTTGGAGAATGAGACCAACTTTGTTAATTCTACCAGAGAGACATTCTCAAAGTGTGTTAAAGAGAAAAGTTGGGTTTTAACACCCAGAGAAGGAACCACATCAAATTTTGATCCAGGTGAAGCTGAAGAAGTTATTTCATGTCTAATGTTATCAATTTTACGGCAGAAAAAATCTTGGAAATCATCAGCCGCCAATAACAAGCTGCTTGCCGTTGACTGTTTCTGGGTCAATCTGGCTACAGTATTAAACAGAAATCGAGGGTTGTGTTTATTTTTACTTATTAATCTGGAGAAATAGGCAGCTTTAGCGGTGGACAGAGCACATTTGTAATTTAAGACACATTCGTGCCAAGAGATGTAGCATGATTTAGATTTAGATTTACGCCACCTGCGCTCTAAACTCCTACAGGCTCGTCTGAGAGCGCGTGTCTCCTCGTTAAACCATGGTGTAGACCTGCGCACCCCTATGGTTTTAGTTTTTAGAGGTGCAACTGAGTCCAACAGACTAGAAAGAGCTGAGTTTAGATCACTAGTGTAATTTTCGATTGATCCTGTTGCTACAGTAAAAGGAGTCAATACCTCAGGTAGAAGCTCACTAAGTTTAGATACCGTTGACAATCCGATATGGCGAGTAGTGACTAAATCAGGAGTAATGCTATTTTGACAAGTAAAGGCTGCTTTAAAAGTAATAAGAAAATGGTCAGATATCACTGACGTAAGAGGAGAGACAGTCACAGCAGTAACATTTATACCACGCGATAGAATCAGATCTAGGGTATTACCATTGGAATGAGTTGCTTCATGAACCCACTGAGTGAAACCTAACATGTCCAGGAGGGTTAGGAAAGCTTTACACAACGGATCACTAGGGTTATTTAAATGAATGTTAAAATCACCTGTCACCATAACCTCATCAGATTGAGTAATTAGATCCGAAATGAATTCACCAAATTCTTCTAAGAATAAAGAATAGGGACCAGGCGGTCTATAGACTACTACAAGATAAAGCCTGCTGTTTACAGCTGTAGGCGATGGTTTTAGAACAAGAGCCTCAAAAGATGTAAAATGAATATCTAGATTCGAAGTCAGGTTCAGAATAGATTTGTAGACTAAAGCAACACCTCCACCCTGTTTATCAGCCCTTGCGGCATGAGCATATGTAAAATCAGGTGGTGAAGCTTCATTTAACGGTAAGAAGACATTTGGTTTTAGCCATGTTTCACATAGAGCAATCATATCCAGGCCATGCTGAAGAATTAAATCGTTCACAAGCAAGGCCTTCGATGACATTGATCTAATATTTAAAAGGCCAAATTGAAATGTGGTAGTGTCACTAACATGATTATTAGACGGTTTAACAGCTGAGGATGTATTAATCTTAATCAGATGCCGCGTCTCAATAAATCTGGGAGGTAAAGACCTATAAACACGATGTGATACAATAACTGGGATGCTTTCAGGTATAGAGTCTTGGATAACCTGATCAGGTGCTTCACTGAAAAGCACCTTGTCAGTGGTGATAAGAGCAGAAGTAAGATTCACATGGGTAATGTCCCGGGCCATTTTATTAAAAATCTGAGGGAAGGAGACAGTCTCAACGTCACTAACTATTCCATCAGTCTGATGGTTTCCTAGTCTAGACTCCACAACCGCATCAACAACTACCCTAGCAGGCTCTCTAATCACCTGCAGCCCGAGCGCTGTATGGCTATTGTTAAAGACGCTGTAAGGCCCTGTCTATATTCCTGGATAATAGAGCTGCCCCTGCCCCAGTAGGATGCAGGCCGTCAGCTCTCAGCAGCTCGGGGCGGCCCCAGAAAGAAGGCCAGTTATCTACGAAGCCTAAACCCTGTTCCCTACAGTAGCGCGCCAGCCAGCGGTTCAAAGCTGTTAGTCTGCTATAAGTCTCATCATTCCCCCGCACAGGCAAGAGGCCAGAGACTATTACTCGATGCCGACACATCTTCCTAGCGCAGTCCAGAGCCCTAACCAAGCTATTCTTTGTCACCTCTGACTGCCGGAGCCTAATGTCATTGGTGCCAACATGAATAATAATGTTCCTAGGTGTGTTGGTGGAGTGTTTCTGACTGCCCTTCTTCTCCCTAGCTGATGCCAGCACCCTGAGGTTAGCTTCAATGTCGGAAGCTCTGGCCCCTGGTATACAGCGTACTGTTGCTGGCGTCACTAGTCTAATATTGCGGGTAATGGAGTCGCCTATCACTAACGTGCTACTCTGTCTAGGCTGACCGGGTTTAGCCCCGCGGGCGGAAGAGGGGGAGGCCGGGGCCGAGGAAACCGGGCGAGCCGGGACCGCAGACCGGCCAGCCGCCGGGGGAGACGAGCGCAGACCGGTCCGCTTACCAGACCGCCGGCCCCGGCGGCTCCCCACCCACCGATCCACGGTGACAAACTGCGGAGCCACTGCCGACGAGGATAAACTATCACTGGGCCTAACGGGCGTGCTAACATCCCGGCAGCTAACGCTAGCTGCAGTGTCCGTGCTAACTATGCTATCATTGTCAAAGTCAGGATTTGAATCAAGAACCTTTTTGCTGTAAGGCGACAGATCAAAATATATGTCCATGCTTGGGTGTACAATATGTAAATAGAATTAGCTTTCTTTGATTAGTTCAAATATTTAATCTCCTTGCATTAAAATATTTGGAAAATGTAGTCATCAGTATGTCCAAAGTCTATTTTACCCACATGAGTTGCTGTTACTCCACATGTTGCCGTTTCTCCTCTTTATCCTGCCTGTCAAACAACAGCTTCTTAGCATGACTCCACTATGGCAGGAAAGAGTTTTAGGATTAATAGATTTATTTTCCCTCTGCAGAACCTCAGCAAGGAGGGAACTAAACCGTCTGACATTCACATGAGCTTTAAGAAAAACTTTGGAAATAGAATGGATTTTATTCCCCATGTCTTTATCTTTTCTTTCTTTCTTTCTTTTTTTTTTTACTCCCAATCTCATCAAAACCTTTCTGACATCAATTTCTGTATCTTTCCCATATGGCAATTCTACAAGAGCTTTAAAGTGTGGAACAGCCATAAAACACCTTTATATCTCTAACCTTTAACCCTTACACTTGAATGTGACCTAGAGGGGAACACTTCATGGCCAATATTATGAGTATTGTAATAAAATACACTGGACAATTATCCGGTCTCTCCTTAAGTAGCTTCATTTCTTGTGTGGAACCAGTTTGTTCTCTACAAAATCTCTCCTCCAACTCTGTCTGTAACAAAGGCGTCTGGTGTCATCACTCGCGTCGCTTTTTGGATGACTCCTCACCGCTGGAGCATTTAACACCACCCTCGTGGGGGTATAAATGAATGCAAAGCAATAACAAACTACCCCCGAGAGACGTCAAATAAATGAGTTTCTATCACATTACAAGAGTCGGAGTATACTTGAGCAGCACCCCCACCCCACACCCCACACACCCCCCATCGCACCCCAAAAAATTACAGCAATAATGAATTAATCTCATTCACTCTTGGGATTTGTTTTAAACACCCATCAACATACTTCATTTGACGAGCGATAATGAGTAACCCTTGGACAGATCAAGGCTTCTCTGCATCAACTTGCACTTGGAAAACTTATTAATTCATTTTCCAAAAATGAAGGATCCTCCCGTCTCACGGCAACCCCCCCCCCCTCACGCCCCCTTTTTTTTTTAGTGACAATGAGGGCCCTTCCTCCTTCTTAGCTTCCCTAATGACACTCAGAGTGACAGAGAGACATCTTCTAGCGAGCCAACAAATGGCCCCCGCATCAGGACCGGAGGAATGGAGTACAGTGGTAGAACGCAGACACAGATGGATCAGTCGGCTTATGTGAGGATAAACACAAGCGAGCTTGATTGCTAGCGCAGAGAGGGGCCATTACAGCGAATCCACACGCTAATCATAATGAATCACTTACTTATTAAACGTTAATTATGGCAGAAAATACATCCCCATGCAGGCAGGCAGGCAAGCAAGCAAAGCAAGCGAGGAGGCAGGCGATGGAGCCTGCCGCCATTCTTGGGTGGATGGGTGCGGGTGGTGGGGTGGGGGTACAGGAGGAGGCAAGGAGACCACGCTAATTTATTTCTATTTATTAATTTCCCTAATTAAAACAACAAGGCTGTGGAATATAAGTGTTTTCTTTGGGTGAAACAAATGAAGGCCCTGGGAAAGCGATGTGAAATCAGGCGTGGCGCGGTGTAAACATTAAATCATGTGAAGTGATGGTGCTTGTTCAGCTGTTCATTATTGGAATAGCTTTATCCAACTGGGCTGCCCCCTCTTGCCACTTTTCATTGTTATTGTATGGCACGCATACAGCTATAACTCTGAGACGTGGATGGCAGATTGTATCATCATTCAGTGTATGTTTACTCGCCACACCAAAATAATAATAATACTAATAGTAAAAAACACAGTTCCTTGAATGCATCCTGCTGAAACATCATGAAACCAAAGAGACGCTCCGTCCGTCTGGCTTGATTGTCAGATGTTTATAATTTTGCAGGGGCCTTCTACTGGACTTCCTTCCATTCTCTAAAATCCATTCATCCATTCATCGATCTTGTCCTCCTCCTTTTCCACCCTTTCTTCTCTCTCTCTCTTATATAGATTGAAAAAACTAAGGAAAAAAGTTTAAAAAAATTTTCCTTAATGTTGTCTTTTTTTTAGTTTGATAAATGTTAAAAGTTTAGATGTTTCTTTGTTCAGAAAACCCACAGCACGATTGCAAATCCTCTTTACATGCTCTTTTGGATTTTGTGTCAACGTGATTATTTTGTAATTTGACTTTTATGAATAAAGGTGATGTTAAAAATCAAAAATCTCTCTTTTCACTTTCTCTCTCTCTCTTCTGTTCTCTCTCTCTCCAGAATGGCCCACCTCAGCGGGTTGGGGGGGGGGGCGGTAATGGCGTTAATGCACAGTAATACGGGCCAGATATTATAATCTCAACACTGTCAGATTGCGTTAGCCGCGGGAGACTGACGTGTCAATGCCACGGCGCGCAGGTGACGCGTGGGGCTCAGGAAGCGTGGCCCGGTAATCGCCCAATACAGACACATTTATTTTGGAGTTGAATATTTTCACAACGCTGCTTTGGCCACGGCGCAGCCTGTATTTAAGGGGTAACGTATGTCAGTTCCATCCGTCAGGAAAAAAGGCACCATATTTCATCTCTGACCAGGAGGTGTAACGTTTTTGGGTTTGTTTTGTAAATGCTTTTCTGTTTTTAAAGCAGTTTTTAATCCAGCAGCACTAGTTTAGCCAATCAAAAATGACATGTCGACTGATGATGAACTGAATGTGACTTGTATTTGAGAGAGACACACGTTTCATGTTTTAAAGGGATGAGGGGGTCACTCAACCCTGAGTGTATCTGTCTGTTGTGAAGGATCTGTTCTGAACCTGTTCTGTTCGCACCTCCTGGATCATTTTTGGCCTTTTGTGAAAGCAATGGTAAGAGAAAATGATCCGTCCGTCATAAGGCGTTCCCCAGTTACGCTCTTGTGGGTGCACAGCTCGTCAGTGATTTATGCGTGTGTGTAATTGACTGTTAATAAAAAGTGTGTCCGGAGCGCATGTAATTGTGTGTTTTCAGGACTCGCCATGTGTGGGCTTGGTGTAATTGGGTGTTATCGATGTTGTGAGTGAATGTTGAGGTTGAAAGACCAAATGGACAGGTTACAGGGTGATTGCAGTTTGAAGAATGCCTTTAAAAGTACAATACAAATATACTTTCTCGATGGCTTAAAGGACGGAATTCTTTTTAATGGATCTGGATTATTGTTATATTGATTTTCTCACCATGTCACAGGATGCGGGACACATCTCATTAGCATCAAACACCTTTATGCTGCATGCACGTTTTAGTTTTAGTTTTAGTTTTAGTTTTTTTTACATGATTGCATGAGCAATAATGAATACAAAAGGTGGACGTAAAATTGTGTAATTTCTTACTGCTGTATGCTGAATTTGTGCATATATAAATACGTATATACTTAAGTTTAATTTTCTTATATTTGCTTGTGCGAATTGCATGTTCAAGGTGGGATTATATAGAATAGGTGCGTGTGTGTGTGTGTATTTGTGTGTGTGTGTGTGTGTGTGTGTGTGTGTGTGTGTGTGTGTGTGTGTGTGTATTGTGGTGCGGGTGCTGTTTAATTGATGTGGGCTGGCCATCGATCCCTCCCGCCCAGCCTAATGAAGGCCTGATTGGTTTGTGAGGGCTGGCTGGTTCTGCTTAGCTGCCTCTGCCTGCTGCCCCGGCTGTACACACACACACACACACACACACACACACACACACACACACACACACACACACACACACACACACACACACACACACACACACACACACACACACACACACTTAATTCAGCATCATTCTTCTCTTTCTCTCTGGGCCACATGCTTCTGTCTCCCTCTTTACATTTCTGCTTTTACCTTCTTTTTGTCTTACTGTCTTCTTGCCCATTCTCTTCTTTGCTCTATATAATGGCGTCCCTTCTGCAGCAGAATCCTTAAAATTACAACTGGATTCCCCATAATTTACAACGGGGTGCTTCAGTTGCTGATAATGAAAACTCTCTTGGAGAAATTTCAAGATACAACGTTCGGCGATCCATCAGCTTTGGTGCTCTCTTGTGCTCAAATGTGACCCTGGCTGCAAAAAAAAAAAAAATCACTGCCATTTTGATCAGTTTGAAAAACTTGGGTGCTTAAGTGTGATTGTAATGAGTGAAATCGTGCTGAACACACACCCACGTGTGGCTATCAGGCGGTCTTGTAGAACACGTGAATCCTGTTTTGTTCTTCGACGTGACTGGATGTCTCTTTTCTTGTCTCCGTCACTGTCCGGGTGGTGTCGGTGTCTCTGCCAGCCTTCGTCTGTCAACCAGCGTGCGATCCAGTCAGTCATACGTCGCCGTGCTTCTCCCGTCATGGCAGCAGCCCATAAACGCCTTCTCCTGTCGGTCAGCTCACCGCAGACAGGTATTACACCGCCCTGTTAATGGCTTTGTCAGATGGCCTTTTCACACAGCCAGTCACAACGGATCCCTGAGTGTGTGTCTGCATGTGTGTACCTCGTGCACACGTGTGTGTGTGTGTGTGTGTGTGTGTGTGTGTGTGTGTGTGTGTGTGTGTGTGTGTGTGTGTGTGTGTGTGTGTGTGTTTCAGTCACAGGTATTAAGAATTGGTTCAGGAAATAAAAGGCTACCTGAGTTGCTTTTCGTTCAGGCAGCGGAGCGATCGTTCCAATCTGTCACTGCCTGTCATCCAGCCTGAGCATCAGGCTCAATAATCCGTCTGATGCGCGTTGTTTCATTGGAAGACAAGTGCTGGCAAAATCCTGAAAAATCCACTCAGCAAACAAAATCTCATAAATCAAAGCGTACATTTTTGCAATCCATTGCCTCAATGTCATTAACAAATGCTGGCCTGTTCTACGCACAGATTCACGTGCCAACAGTGATACACACTAAATCTGAGCCAAAAAGATGATGCAGATACTATACTATACTATACTATACTATACTATACTATACTATACTATACTATACTATACTATACTATACTATATTGTACTATACATACTCCCCACAAAATGACATTTACCATCATGTTTCAGCTGTTATTTGATGTTTACTAAAAAAACAAAAATTGATGTTGCTCTTAATAACTACTAACCTAATAATGATTCCAATGTGATTTTAGTATTCAGTGTTAGGTTTTCATGGTTATGGAGTCGTATGATGAGGGTCAAACCATCATGTGAAAGCTGCTGCATATGCACTGATGCATGGGCAAACTGAGCTGCCTTAATGGTTCACTCTCTTGAGTGCTGTCTATCTTAAAACATATTAGAATGATGCTAATAACCGCCCTAATAAATCTATAAATAAATAATAATTTGATTGCAGTTGTTGGAGCTTGATTTCAATTTTCTGGTTTATACACGATGATGACTATTTATGGAACTACAAATGCCTGTTGTGGAAGTAGATAAGCCATATGTGGCTCTGGTTCTTCATATGGTTTTGTTTTTTGAACGCGTCCACCAATGAGAGGACTTGTGTTTGTTCATCGGATTGTCGGCAAAATGGTGATGGTTTTGGTAGAGGTATGTGCTCTGAGTGCTTTTTGGACAACGCTGACAATAAGAAAAATATGGAATATTGACAGCAGGAATCCTTGAGGACAGAAGGCTCTCACAAATAGTTGTATAAAATGAAATAATTCTCCCCAGTCTGTATTAAAATTCAACATACTTCATAACTGTTCACATTTCAACTGTTGCCATTTCAGAGTAGAAGCATTGAGCAGCCGACGGCGCTCTGATCGAACTCCTTTCCAACCTGTGGTGCGTCTTTATTTCACATCTCTCCACCCGTTACAGTAGCACACCTTTGGTCTCATATAGCACAGACTTTACCTCGCCAACAAATACACAACAACAGCATACACTGTGATAAGTGGTGTGTGTTTACAGCTTGTTCATTTCCACTCTCCAACTCTCAGCAGAGGAAAAAACCTGGCGAGAGTGGGAATAAAGAGAGAGAAGGGTAGAAACATTGGGGAGAGGGAAGGGGCTATCGGAAAGGAGAGGGAGGGCTTGTGGGGAGTGTTTTTGTCCTGGAGAGAAATAGCCCTCTAGGTTGTAATTGGAGGTAGAGAGAGAGAGAGAGAGAGAAAGGGAGTGAGGGAGGAAGAGACAGGAGAAATTGCTTGGCTGGGGCTGTGTGGGATGATAGTGTTTTTGACAGGTAAATAAGGCTGTGATTGTCGACAGTTACACTGCACCTCGCTGACCCTCACACACCGGCCTCCTCCATCTATATTTCACTCTGACACACATGCTGACTCTCTGCCTCTTTACTGACACACATGCATTCACGCACGCACACACACACACGCATGGAAAAAAAACGTTCACACGGCAACGCCATCATAACTCACACGCGTGTTAATGTGGTATTAAATGCATGTGTTTACAAAGAGGAAGGAGACCACTCCTCTTGGCAATAATAAGACAACTGCAACTTCTCTTTATTCTATTTGTTGAAAGTGTTTGACACAACATAAGAGTATGTCAGCTGAGATAGATAGATAGATAGATAGATAGATAGATAGATAGATAGATAGATAGATAGATAGATAGATAGATAGATAGATAGATAGATAGATAGATAGATAGATAGATAGATAGATAGATAGATAGATAGATAGATAGATAGATAGATAGATAGATAGAGACTATAATGCTGTCTCTGCAACACCACCAGTGGTATCTCCTCTTCCTACTCTCTTTCCCCCTTCCTTCCATCTTCCCATTCTCTTTTATCAAGTCAACAGCCGTCTCCCCCTCCCCTCCCGCCTGCCCTTGCCTCTCCCTCTCTCTCTTTCTCTCTCTCTCCCTCTCTCACTTCAATCTCAAGTGTTTTCAATTTTATTCTAGAGTGGAATTAACTACCCCCGATGTCAAATTGCCGACGAAATCGATAATAATATCTTTACAAAAGAGGATATTCCAGTCTCTCGCGTCGGCTTTTGAAAAATGGAAAATTTAGCCGAGATTGATTCATTAGTTGACACGTTATAGGACGGTATAAGTATTGATCGCGGCCTGTCATGTCCCATCTCGGCTAATCGAAGCTGAGGCGCTCTGTCGATGGGCGCATTTTTCATAATTCCGTCGCCGGGGAGAGAGACCAGCCGGCAGAGGCGACTGCAAGGCACAGGGAGAAAAGAGGAGAGTATAGGGGGCAGGAGAAAGATAGACGGGGGGAGAGAGATGACTTTGGAGGGGAAATAGGTTGGGGGTAAAGAGTGGAAGAGTGAGAAATAGAGTGAAAAAGAGGCATGGGGTAAAAAGGGAGGGATCGAGTTTGTGTGGATGTGCGTGTGCGTGTGCGTGTGCGCGCTTTCCTGTGCGTCCGCAGCCCGGAGGCCTCGGGGTGAGGCAGAGAGGGAACCACGGAGAAGGTTATGTTAATGGTGCAGGTATTGGGGCGTAGATAATTAATGCATTAACTAATTAAAGTCAAACGGGGGAGATAACGAGGTGAAGGGAAGTATGTAAGGAAAAAGGAGGAAAGATGTGGAGAGAGGAGAATTAGGAGGACAACAGGAGGAAAATGGGTTTTAATGGCGAGCGAGGAGATGCGGAGAAGTGTGGAGAAAAAAAAAAGATGAGAAAGAGGTGTTGGGTGGTGGTGGTGGTGGTGGTGGTGGGGAGGAGAGATCGAGACGTGGAGGGTGTGGAGGGTGAAATAAATAGAAATTGAATGGCTTGGGTGCAAGCAGACAGAAGTTCTGAGGCGGAAAAAAATATAAAGAGAGAAGACACAACGACAATGATGGAGAAACTTTTGATAGTTGTGCAATTCATTTGGAAAGTTGGCATTGGACTTATCAGTCCAACATAATGCCCCTCCTCTGGCAGTCTTGTCACGAATTCAGCACAAATCCAGGGGCCCTGTCAATCAACAAAAGGAGGTTGTTGCAAAGGAATGGAGTCTACCTGTTTGTCTTTGGATAATGTCTGAATTTCCCCCCCCCCACCCCCCACCCCCACACACACACATTTCATTGTCCCCTGTTGGACATATAGCACAAGAAAGGTCATCATATTACACAGGAGTTTCTGGAAATAAATGAGAAAATGATGCACCTTTCACTTTCAGACCAGCTATTGTCCCGGCAAATTATAGCTCGCCATATGTTCCACTGATCCCCAAATGTTTCACAAAGTTATGTATTCATGCATCCACCATAAACTAATGGTATATTAAAAAAAAAAAAGATCTGACAATACAACCCATTCCCAAAAACAGACCCTTATCACCTCTGGAGTTGTTCCTTCGCTCTTTTTCTGCCTTTTATACACAATTATCCAGAACCTATGAACAGAATTTGATGTTCTTTCTTTCTCTCTGTTTGATAGATGAGACGTCGGACAAGGAAACCCTACGTTTGATGCAGATCCCGTGAAACGCCTTGTTCAAAGTTCTCTCCCTGTGTGAGGGAGTCCAGTCAAGATGACCTGCACCTTCAAATCTCCTACCAGCAGAGGGCACCAGTCTCCCCTTGAGGTAAGCTCCATTACAGAGTTGTTTAGAAAACACAACATATTCAAATGATATAATATGAGTTCAATAATTGTCTTTGTGGGCATGTTGTGTTTTAAAAACAGACACACGTATGCGCACGACTTTGCCCGTAGCTCCAGTGAGTCTTCGCTTCGACAGCGAAAGCGTCGGGAATCTCAGTCCCATCATTGATTTTGATAAACTAACATGCTTGGTGTGAGGAAGTCCTCTTGCATGGAGAGAAAATGGGAGTGTGTCCGAGAAGCCACCCCCAAATCAGCTATGATAAAAGTGGAGCTGAAATTGGTTGTGGGATGGAATCAAGAGAAATGAGATACACCAAATTAGAAGAGATTGGCTTGATGGACTTGGATTAGAAGGAAAAGAGGTGTATAGGGAGGGGATGACGAGAAAAGGAGGAGAGAGAGTGAGTGCATATGTGGAAGATGGGGAGAAATGAAGGGGAGGGGGGGGGGGTCTTGGTACTTGGCAGTCTCTGGGTATCTCAGGTTCTCTCCGGCCGGGAAAGCGGTCGATATTTAATTGTTATTGCTAGCATGGAACGCACGGAAGCGGGGCCTGTACGAAAATTTCTCATTTATTTGGTATTCTTGTTTTCTCTCCTTTTCCTCCTTCCACCCGTCGCTTTTCTGCGCGGGGCGCGCACGCATTGGTGTGTGTGTGTGTGTGTGTGTGTGTGTGTGTGTGTGTGTGTGTGTGTGTGTGTGTGTGTGTGTGTGTGTGTGTGTGTGTGTGTGTGTGTGTGTGTGTGTGTGTGTGTGTGAGCAAATAGTGAAAGGGGACGAGATGCTTGGATGGAATCTGAAGGGGGACAAAACAGCGCGTCCTCCTCTCCTAAGTTTAGTTTCTGTCCCCAGACACATCATATCCACCCTCTATCACCTCCACACTGCCCCCACCCCAACCGTCTTTACCCCCCACCCCCCACCCACCCTTCACTCCATCGACCCCCACCTGTCCAAAATGAAAAATACGTCATTTTCATCAAACGTCCAACCAAATATTATCTACACTCCATTCCCAAAGATCGAATCTTATTTAGGGGCGGCGGGATTCGCCATCTGTTTTCAAATTTCATTCCTCCATGAACTTTATTTTCCTTCGACTTTGGACAAAATTATAACCCGATCGATCCGCTTTCTGGCCACCACCCGTCTACATATATTGTCCTTGTGCGGTCTCTTCTCTGTGCAGGTCAATTGTGTGTCTCACGTCCACAGGAACACGTGAAAACCAGTCAGCAGCTGATAGAAACTCAGGTGCAGCCAGGTTTAGTGTGGGGTGGAGGTTCAGGCTCAGCACCATCTCCTCCTCCGTTCCCCTTCCCTCTGACAGCCCTCCCTGCGCCCGGATCTGTCCCCTTATTCGCGCGTCCCCCTCTCACACCCGCCGCTCTCTCCTTACTTTCTGTTTTTGGCAACGTCGCCCAAGTAAATTGCCTCCTACCGATTTCGGACATTAACCGGTTGCGGTGGAGTTTATTCCGTCAACTTTTTTTTTTTTTTGTCGCTCCGAGGACAACTTTTCTCTCACCACATCTGTCCTGCGCGTCGTCCCCCCCCCCCATCGTCTCGCTCGTCTTGATCTTTCTTCTCTTCCTCATTAAAACACTGCGAGTCATAAATCACACCAGCCTAACTCTTCACCGATGTAATTTAATGCGGGAGGGGGGAAGGATGCGTGGTCCGATCTGTTAAACTGCACAGATTATCATCCGTCCTCTCGCACGTCAACAGGATTCCAAGTGAGAGCTGCTGGTCAAGTCGATGAAGGAGCATCGGTGAAGGTAAGCGTGTTACTTATGTATTCCGCTGCAGTCAAACTGCATTAATAATTGAGAAACGATTCAGAAATAAGATTTTCGTGAGAAATCTAATACACGTCGGTGAGCGGAAAACAAGCGCACCTCCTGGAGGCTGTGCGCGCCGGAGGTTCGTCGGAACAGCGCAACGGTACGAAGTCTCCATATATCAGATGGGCACCGTTGCGTAAAAGTTTTCTACTTTTAAGTGAGAAAACGTGTTTTCGGGTTGGAGTTGTGGTTTAGATCCTACTGCGGCTTCGGGGAAAGAGATGTGAAGGAGATAGTTGAGAACTTTCAGAGCTGCATGGCGGGGACAAGAACTTTAAAAAAAAAAAAGATGCCAAAGACAAAACAGCAGAATTTGTAGTCCATGTTTACGCTCATGCGTAAAGTCACATCTCTATTTTTTGGTGTCTTGAAGGTTAGATATGATTCAGTTTTGTGGAATAACACGTGAAAGTGGCCAAGACTTCCACACACATTGGCTGATTCAAATGGATTCCCCCTACTAACCATTAACAGTTAATCCCACACTGAGCTTGTCTGAATGACGCGCTTTAATAAGACGTGTGCGCATTTTGGGTGCAGATACCCTTAAAAAAAACAAACAGGATCAAAATCCTCTTTTGGATCCACTGAGATAGATCTCAAAATCCTTTTTCTGCTCTAGTCTGCAGAGTTTTGTAGTCACATGGAACTCCTTTCCAAAGCAGACTTCAGGGTTTAACGAACACACATTCACACTTTGGGAAGGTTTGGTACAGGTTTTGGCTTTATGAACTCATACAATGTTTGATTGAGTTTATCTTTGCGTGCTTTATGTTATCTCCACGGTTTCAGTTTCAAAACAAGTGGATGTCTTGTCAAGGTCACACAAGCTCATTCATCACACACACACGCACGAACACCCTCCACGGATAAGATCCGTCAGATTTTGCAGCAATCTTGCACCTCTAACATGTGCAGTAATAATGAAACGGTAACAATTGGAAATACTGGTTGAATTCTCTTTTGCTTTTGGGTCACGATTTCCCCCTGGGTACTGTCTGTAAGGCCTTTTCATTGACTCAAAGTTCACATCGTACGGGGTCAAAGCATCATTTGCAGAGCTGGGATGCAACCTATTTCCTGATTTTCAGAGATGCTTGACGCAGTCATACCCAACATGTTGAAGAACTTGTGCTCACAGCTTTAATACATTAATAATGTGAACAAGTGACAATGATTTGCAATGTACTGAGGATGCAGCGCCACAAATCAGAGCCTGGTGGTGTGTTGTCACCAGCAAAATGCAAAGCTGCATCCATCACATGAGTTAATATCAATGTAAATTTTAACACACAGCTCAACGTTGGTTTTTCATGCAGATGGATTGTAGGTCAGTCTGCTTCTTTAACTCAGCATTACCTTTTTCAAAAAACACATTGATTTGTCAGATACCAGTATAGGAGACTCAGTTCTTCTTTTTTTTCGGATGAGTTATTCCAATTCCTTAAATATTTATTCCTTATCTCCAGCACAACTTTTTAAACATTCTTTTTTGAATGACAGTGAGGAGAAACCTTCTGATTCAAATGTGTAAAGTCTATTATACAACAAACCAAAAACGTTAGTAGTTGCTGAACATTAAGGACCCACCCTGGATCAAATCAGTGTTGATCGGAATATCTCGTGGTGTCTCACGGTAACAGGGGATATACGTGTTCGGTTCAACCTTGAAACGCGATGACGTTCTCTATTAAGTAATTGAAATGTAGCGGCGTCACTCGAGTCTTTGTGAACCTAAATATCTCCCTTCATCATGAAGAGAATCTTCTTTTTCTCTGTTGTCGGGAAATGTTTGGATTTCCTGGGGAAAGAACGTGGACTCACATCTAATCTTTAACACTGGTAGCACTCGCCACGGGGAGCGCGACCCTGCCCCTGACTCCTTAAGTCTGGATTCTTTACTGGAGCCGACAAGAAGACGTTTCGTTCCCACTACAGTCTTTGTTTTCTTGCACAGTCGACACCAATTCCCAGTTCTCACTTCTTCTTGAAAGAACTTTTCTTATCGACACTGATAATGTCTTAATCAATACAGTAGTTTTGTGCTTATTCTAAACCACATTATGTCTGCAACCCCCTGTATGAATCAACGCTCTGCCAGGGTCCACAGGAAAGGAGTTTCCCTCCATTGATTGGGTATTAGCTTAACCACTCCAATGCCCAGCCACTTGTTTGCAGGCGTCGCTCTATTCAGAGGTATTCAAACGATCGCTGAGCATGAGAGCCAATATTTATAGAGGCTTTAACAGGTTCATTACGGTCAGCCAGGATGGTTCCGCCGAGGGCTGAAGGGCTCATAAACGGCCAAACGTAGTATGTCTCCATCCGCCGAGTGTTTGATGGTACAGTCAATGGCTCCAATCTGTCCTCATCTTCTTTACGGCTGCAGTGACGTTTATGGCTGTTACGGGGTTAAAATTAAAGCATTAATAGATAGGAAGGGCCGTGTCTCTATTCAGCAGGGTGCTGCATTTAATCATGGGCCACTCATAAAAATAAAAAAAAAAGTCCATAATCCACATGCCTACACCCGAGAGTTTTGCTTCTACACACACACACACACACACACCTACAGTACACACACATGTACACAAACACACTGTTGCTTCAGAGGAAGTGATAAGTGAACTGCATGCAAGTCACATGCTGAAAGGAAACACAATGAACACGCTCTTCATAGAGGAATAGCACGACGCACATGTCAATAGGATGTTTGTGATAATAATAATACACTGAGATTTGATATATTGGAGCTTTGAAATTGTAAGAAACATTCAGATGCTCACTTTTTTCATGCAGAACATTTTAGGAATTGTCTGTAGTTTCCCACATCAAATCATTCGTTGGATTACTAGGATTGAATCAGGAATAACATATTTTACTTTCACTTTGATAACTGCTAAAATGCAGCTGCTGGTTACTGCATTTTGCACAAATTCCAGCCTCTAACTTTGTGTCCACTCTTCTTTCTCTTCAAAGTCATTATTTTCTTCCACTCCTCACCATCACCTTCAGCTGCTGAGCCTCTCTTTGAATTGTGTGTCCTGCTAAATGTCCAATCTGGCTTTCCAACTTTCTTTTCATTGTACTTCACCATCTTCCCCTACGACCAAAGCAGCTTTGCTTTTCGACGACGTGCCCCCTGTTTTGGAGTCACTGACCCCCCTCGTCTCTCTCTTCTCCCTACCGTCTTCCACTTAACCCCATATTTCACAGCTGAACTACAGCTAATTTCCCCCCAGCCCTCTGAACAGCGCTCTCTCTACTACTGGAGCACGCTTAATTACCCACAATTAAAGCCAAACGTTAACGAGAAAATTGCTCTGTTATGAAATTACTTCAAAAGGACTAGAGTAAGTAGAATGGATTGGAGCAAAAGTTGGGTATAGCCTCGGGAGGGAGGGAAGAGCTCCTGTGCTGCTTTTCCCCCTCAAGTCGTTTCCGTGGAAGACGAAAAGCAAAGACTCCACTGGCGACACCCAAAGCTGTAGATTACAATATTCAACAGCTTAAGATGGCATACTGGGACAGAGGAAGAACAGTTATGGAAGATTTGAAATATTGAACTGCTCTGATCACAGGACAATGTCATATGTGAAGTTCATCGCTTTATTTATCTCAAGTAGAAACGTAAATGTGGGACTGATGGGTCTAAAATAAAACTCTCGACCTCTGACACGAGTTTATGGTTGTTACTAACCTGATACCGCTTACATTTCATTATTGTAAACGGAAAACTGTCATTGTTGTACACACGCACATTCTTATTCGCTTCTGGTCATCAACCTGAAGTTTAGAGTGTACAGCATCATTTTTGAGTTTTAAGACTGACTTGTTGTCAAACAACAAACACCAAATGTTCCTTTCACATCACGCAATGCAAAAAAAAAAGAAGAAAAAAAGTCTTTCTGCTGATGTATTCCTTTCTGAATGATGGATGTACAAACACACCGAACAACACAGACCCTAACAGGAAGTAGTATTTAGTTTGTAAAAGCTGTAGCTAAAATATACTCTTTTCTGATCATTGTAAAATTTTATTTGATTTCTAAAAATCCCCACCATGGCCTTCACTTTGGGAACGCATGAACTAAGTGATGATTGTCCTGTCACAGGGTTCCGCTCATTTTTAATTATTTAAACTGTCCCTCTCCTGCAGTTTTAGACAAAAAATAAGTCAAATGAATTTGAATTTAAACTCTGATGCACCTCAAAGTTTTAATTCTCTTATAGTCGTGAGCAAACCCCGACGAAAGAGTGATGAAAACCTGCTTCAAACCAACAAAGGTCTGCACGCTTCACGTCGTGTTGCTGTTGCTGCACAACATCTGAGATTACAGGCAGAAAACAGGGCTGATTGGTGGCACCAGAGTAACACCCCCCCCCCACAACACCACCATCTTTAATACAGTTACACAGACATCATGAACACATTCTGTAACTTAACGACATTATCTCATGAAACCTGGGTGTAGCGGTCCCGCAGCAGCCGACTCGATTTGAGACAACCAGATGTTTGTATCCGGTACAATATACCTGACCACAACCCCCCCCCCCCCTTGCTGCTTGTCATCAAGGAATGAGCTGAGCCTAGCCAACCCCCATCCCCACCCCCACCAAACCAATCCAATCTACAGCCGGCAAAATGAAACAAATAAACACTAATTCGGATTATTTACGTCCAGTTTACACCACATGACGCGAGGTGTGGGACGGAGTGGGGGGGGGGGTAAAAAAAGAGCTATATTGTGGCTGGATAATTGTAACAGTGGTAGTAATAAGTGCAGCAGCTACAATGATAACAATTAGATTTGATTTCATTTGAGAATGCCTCCACAGCTGCTCCCCACTCACCCCCTTAACCCCCTTTTTCCCTTTCCCTTCCCCTCCACCTCCCCTCCTCTCCCTCCCCATGCTCCTCTCCCCCTAGATTAAAGTGGGTGTGTTAATTCCGTGGTGTAGCGATCGAACAGCTCTGGCAACAATGGGAAATGGGCTATTGATCAGAACAGCTCAGATTAAGACTAGGCAGTGGAGCTCTTTCTTGCTCTCTTTCCCCTCCTTTTCTCTCTATTTCCCACCTCCTTCTGCCTGTCTTCCTGTCTGTCCTGCTTGTCATCCTCATCCTTTAGCTCCTCTCGCTCGTCTTACACTCCCACACTGAAGCAGAAAAAAAAAAAAAAAAAAGCATTTGTGTTTAGGAGCATTTCCTCATCATTCCTTCCTCGATTTCACCCACATCCTTCTAATTTCAGTGCCTTCTTCTAATCATTTAAAACAAAAAATTTTTAAAAAAAAGGATGCATCAATCGAGAGCAAGCATGTATCGCCCATAAGCAGGAAAAATTAACGGATATGATGTGAGCATTTTAACAGTTTGCTCTGCTGCGATTTAACATCCACTCACATGAGATTTTATATCGGTCAGTCATAGTGAGCTTCTGTGTTATGCCACAATTAAAATCCACCCCATCAGAACAGCTCACCCACCAAAATTAGCTGTCACGATCGGGCCGCTGGACAGAACACATTGGATTTGCATTGAATAGACATAAAACATACCAAATGTGAGGAGACAGCAAATCCATACAGTGAAAAGTGAGCTAAGAATCCCCTGCTCTACTTATATTAATTAACTCAGTCAATGTGGATGTGATAGGTCAGTTATTCATCCTCTTCCAGCGCCTCCCCACTCTGTCACACATACCTCCCAGGTGCCAGAGGCTCAAACGCTCCAGCTGCTGAGAAGGGATCAGTGAGGGAAGCAAAACACCCCCACCGTGGACGCCGGAATGAGCTGGTCTGAGATCAGCGGTGAGGTGTTGTGTTTCAGCCCCTCTGATTTCCCCTTTTTGGGTTTTGGAGGTGACCTGCGTGCTTGAAGCAGACACTCCACACAGGCACAAATACTGACATGCATAAAAAGGATGCACAGACACACACACACACACACACACACACACACACACACACACACACACACACACACACATACCAGTCGTCACATCAATATTGCCACGACCCTCAGGGGATTCCCAGTATTGGAAAAGCTTTCATCTGCTGAGTGTGTGAGTGTCTGGTATTCTCTGCTCCCAAAACACACACACACACACACACACACACACACACACACGCACACACACACACACACACATACAGACCTTGGACACAGAAAGCAAACATGCATACACATTTCAGTTTTGTGCAAATGTGCGTCAAACTTGGGGCCTTGAGTCGTGGCGGTCAGCTGGAGGTTGGAACCATCAGTGATGACTGGCATCAGCCGCCAACACTAGAGGGCAGTAAAGAGGGATATGGCTTGAGTGTGTATATGACTAAATCGTGGATATTTTTGGTCCCTAAACAAATATTTTTATTTAATTTGTTTTTAAAAGTGTGATGTCAACACCAGAGAGATGTGAGGACTGCTTTTCTTAGGTTTACAAATAATAATAATCATTTTATTACTGATTAATCTGCTGATAACTTTCATGATCACCCCATCAAATGTGTGACATCCTAAAGTTGCTTGATTTTTTCTAAAAAGCAGCAAAGGTACTTAATGATTAAAAAAATATCAGGAAGTCCTTCCATAATACACACTCTTTACAAAGGAGTGTGGGAAAAAAATAGTGGAAAAAATAACCCATCATTACCAATAACATACTGGATAAAAATTTGACGCCATCAGTCATTACAACCAGAACCATTTCAGAAAGAAATCCAGTTTAACACAGCATCCTGTTCTTCCTTCCACCCTTCGATCCCCTCGCCTCTCAGCTCTTCTTTGATTCTCACGTCATAAAAGACTCAAATGAGTTCCAAAGGTTTATTTAATTGATTATTAAGCTACTGATTGAGGATCAATTACATAATTTAAGTTTGTTAGGAGAAGAGTCGATTTACTGGCAAGGGAGTCAGTCCTCTCCTCTCCTCTCCTCTCCTCTCCTCTCCTCTCCTCTCCTCTCCTTTCCTCTCCTCTCCTCTCCTCTCCTCTCCTCTCCTCTCCTCTCCTCTCCTCTCCTGATAGAAGTGACACTGAGGTGAAATGAATTCATTTAATTTTGCTGCTGAGAAAATGTTCATAAAAACAGAGAATTTCTTTGTACGGTGCTAGAGACAGATTGACAGGTAACCTTTAGTGAGTTTTCCTTCATCACTCATAGAAGAAACAAGAACATTTCTGTCCTGAATAGCATCGGGCTCTGTTTAAAGATGGGAAATAACAGTAATTCCTCTATAGTTTCAGACTTGAATACAGCTTTGGTTTTAGGTGGAGGTTTTCTGTCAGAGAAAATGCTGTGGAGCACAACGAATATCCCAGCTGCAGCTCCTTCAAGTAAACCACTTTCGCTGTTTGTGGGGAATTGCTCCATGATTCAAGTCGAGCAACTTTCTGGGTCAACATGTTGATGAACATGGTTGACACTTTGGTGGTCAAGAGGGATGAAGAGGCTCAGCGGTGAGAGCTCTGACAGAAAAACTCTCAAACACACACACACACACACACACACACACACACACACACACACACACACAGACACACACACACACACACACACACACACACACACCACACACCTCATATTTGAGACACAGGAGCGGAAACGGGTCGAATCCTACTTCAAATTCTCTTTCCTCTCGGCTTGTCGACCGGGGAAAACAAACCGACCCGAGGCGCAGCGAATGGGGATTTACTAATTAACTACTTATACACACACACACACACACACACACACACACACACACACACACACACACACACACACACACACACACACACACACACACACACACACACACACACACACACACACACACACACACACACACACACACACACACACACACACACACAGAGAGAGAGAGACAGAGAGAGAGGAAGAGAAGAGAGAGACAGAGAGAGGCGCCCCCTCCCCACCTCCATCCTCCCCCACCTCCCTCCCTCCCCTCCCGGGTTCGGGTTGGCAGTAGTTCCTCTGCGGTCGCCGACTCTCTGCGCCGTCAGAGTGAACGTGTGTGGATAGACCGGTGGCTCAGGAGCCGGAGAAAGAGCTTTAACAACACTCTGAAAACAAAAAAACTGGAGGTATGTTCTTCTCTTTGCGCTTTCCGTTTCATATTTATATATATATTTTTCATTTGGATGTTTGTTTGTTTTTTCCACGATGAAAAAAAGTTGCGGTTACTCTGCAGTGGTGAGTGTGTTTGAAGATTGTGATGTATTTGTGTCGACATGACTTCTGACATCTCTTGTTCCACTTGTGTTATTGTCACTTTAAGGACTGACTCTTCCAAAAAAAGTTGTTAACGTGCGTCTTTACGCACGTTGTTTTTTTTCCCTTGGAAGGTTCGATTTTGGGTTCTTTGGTTTATCTTCAGTCTTCTCTTTGGAAAAGTTTGAATCCTTTGCGAGCACCACCCCCTCCAACGCCGAACACCTTTACAGCAAGAGATGGACGTAAATATCCTGGGTTTTGTCGCGCAGGAGTGATGTCTCCCGTTACGCAGGAAACACTTTGATGCGTTCAGCTGTCGGCGTTGGCCCGGATTAGCCTCTAAGTGTCTCTGTTTGTTCAAACGTCCGGATCTCACCTCCACAGCCCGCCGTATCAATCAGTCAATTAAACAGCCGCTCACACGGCGATCCGCACCAGACCCCAGCCGGTGCGCTGTGTGTGTGTGTGTGTGTGTGTGTGTGTGTGTGTGTGTGTGTGTGTGTGTGTGTGTGTGCGCGTGTTGCGGGACTAGGGGTAACCCAGTTTAATTACCTTTATAAATATGATAGAATGACTCTGTCTCCGTGCGTGTGTGTGTGTATGTGTGTGTGTGTGTGTGTTTGTGTGTGTGTGTGTGTGTATGTGTGTGTTTGTGTGTGTGTGTGTGTGTGTGTTTGTGTGTGTGTGTGTGTGTGCGCGCGGACGCGCGCTCAATCACTGTCTCTCGGATGTAACGTGATGATGCTTGGGTTTAACTTTATTTTTAACTATTTAATGAACTGATGAATTAGTTATTTATAACTGTGTGTTTTGATTCTATAGGCTAAAAATTCGGAGTTGGTCAGCAGTTCCATCTCCTGCCATGAAAAAAAACACACGTCAAACATAGAATACTTTATATTTTTCAACTTTCCTCACAAAACCATGCTTCCTTCTCAACCCCCGCCCCCCACCCAAAAAATAAATAAATAAAATGAATGAATAAATAAAAATTAATGAAGAAAAGCAGCAGTACATCGGTCCATCAGTCGACGTGTCCACTTTTTCCTGGCCGGAATGGAGCCGATGATTTTGTCTGCGTTGCTCTCAGAGTCGCATGGGAGTTTGTTTCAGAAGTGGGCGCATCGATACAACACGGAGCTAACTTAAAAATGAAATCATCTTGATGTGAATTTTCTCCGTAGATTATTATCACTTTTTTTTTGGGGGGGGGGGTGTTTACCCGCGTCTAACTTTGATACATATTTATGTGCGCCGTGGGTGTACTTCATCAATTATTTGTGCCAGCATATTTCCAGATAAACAGTGTTTGTAAATCAATACATTCATGTAACTATTGCAGATTAAGAGATCGATCAATGGATCTGCCCTAACCCCAACCAATGTTGTTTTTCTACTGTCGATTATTCCGATCTAACTTCGCACAGCCTCAACTAAGTTAAAAAACGTGAGCAGTCGCGCGCGTGTGCGTGCGAGCGCGCGCGTGTCACTGATTGGAGGAACAGCATGTTTGTAATTTTGGCGTTTGCGCATTTAATAATAATTAAAATAAATAAAATAGTAATATTTTTTAAGCAAGTACATTAAATTCATTAAATATGGAACCACATTGTTTAGGCTCTCCAGATGTTTTCAACATCATCATTGCCGCTTTTTATTTTATTTTTTTCATTACTATGTTTTTTTTAAAATTTATTTATTTGCATTTCATCTGTCACAAAACGTTTCCCATTTCTCCAGCCTTGGAAAGACTTCATCCTTCCGGTGTTTGTCAGGCCAACGTGTTGAGCCTCTCTCCTCCAGTGTCGTCTTCGAGCTCAGGCCTTTAATTGGATTATTTCCCTGCTTTTGTCCTCCTTCTTCTCATCTGTCTCTCTGCTGTCAATACGTGGCGGAAATATTTCCGACATTAAATGGCATTTAGGGAAATTTCTCCCCAAGTCACTCACCCTCCCCTCCTTCATCCTCACCTCTGCACTTCGGCTTTGGACTTGTTAACTCGTACATTTATTTTAATAAGAGCGCTGGGACGATTTCTGCTCGGGCCTGTTTTTCCACAGGCTGAGCATAATAAAAAATCTCTCCGACCCTTAATAGCATTTTTCTGCTCCATTTGTACAATGACATTAATATTAATAATAATAACAACAATAATAATAATATAATATAATGATAAGGTAATCAATAATCAAAATTACTTGAAGGGGGAAAATTATATTATTATTAATATTTTAATATTAATATTATTAATATATTATTAATAACAATTATAATCCTTGTTGGTATTCGTATAATTAGTGTTATTATTAATGAATAGTCTACGATCAACAGTTTTCCTCAAAGCTTCGTGGTTTGAAATTCATACAATGAGTATTCAGAATCCACTTTTATTTCTTTAAGTTATATTAATATCATTCTGTAATTAAATTTCTTACATTAACGTATTTAATTTGATAACGCAACAATTATAAATATTAAATTATTTTAGTGATATTTTAGTGAGTTATTACACTCGTCATTAACTCCCCTCTAAGGAATTATTTTCCCGTTTCTTTTCAGCGTAACTATATTTATTGATCTTTGAGAGGATAGAGTTTTTTTAATCCGATATTTAACGGCTGCGTTTTATATTACTTGGGGTTTGATGCCTTTGTGTCTTTCTGAATTATATGGATAGTGATTCCCTGTTACGGGATTAAGATTTTTGAAATACTGTAACTTCTTTTCCTTTTCACTTTCCTGGTTTTGGCTTTCTCTGATTCATCAAGGAAGTCGATTTATGAGGCTCTCATCCATCCTCATCCTCATTCTCATTCAGAAGAGAAACTTCAGACAGGTGCGGGAGATGGGTTTGATTTTCAAAAAATGCTCTCATCCTTAATGTGTTGTCATCTGGAAAGCAATTTCGTATGATCAAAGTGCGGCTAGTTAGTGCGGTCAATATCCTTTCCAGCAAGCTCCTCATATATCGATAACAAGACAACAGAGCCTCTCGCTGAGCTGCGTTCAAGGCCGCTGTATCCGCGGAAACTCGGCACTTCCCGCGGGTGAAAAGAACTTCATACAGCCTATACAGAACACGGAGAGTCACTCTGGGGATTTAGTTGGAATAATATGGAGATTTTTATGAAAAAAAATTCAATCGAGTGCGCTAAAGCGCACGAATAAGTGTTCAGGAGACGTGCGGTGTTTAATGGCACATATAGGCTTAAGTTTTCTGATAATCTATTGATAACTTTTCCTGCTCCGTATGACAGTAAAGAGTATAGATTGATCCGTAGTCAGCACTGATCCGGTGGGGAAGATGTTGGCTCCGCTCAGCTGGACCCGTAGATCATTTATTGTTGTTTCATTTATTTCTGACTCGGATGAAAATTTACGCTCAGATTTCTCCGGCGTACGTAAAAATGAAATATTCTGTTTTTTTTCCAGTGACGTCTCCGTGCAGTGGGACAGCGGCACCATCCCTTCCCGCCTCCGTCCTCTCCTGGGTCGGAACCAGCGCACCGGCGAACTACAGTCCAGTCCGGGGACCGGTGATCGGGCTTCGGCCTCAGGTGTACCTCCGAGGCGGGGCGACGCGGAAGTCCAGGTAGGTGACCTTTTCCTCCATCCTTTAAGTTTGTCTTTACTTTCTTCTTTTTCACCTCGTCTTGGTTTGCAGTTAAAACAAGAGCGTTAATTTAACAGCAAACGCAATGTTTTCCAATTACAGACAGGTTAATAAGGTATTTTTCCACAGGAGTAGTTAGGTGGTGTTGATTTAAAAGTAAAGTACAAAATAAAACAATTTGATAGCTGCAATAGCATCAAAACAATTGCATAGAATATTAATATTTTTATATAAAGTATATATATATATATATTATAGATACATAAATAATATCTTATATTTGATTGTTTAACCTCACACACTGAGCATCATCCTTGGCGTTAGTTTTTTGTTTCATTTGTGTGTTATGACTTTTCAGATTTTTCTAAAAAAAAAAAAAAAAAGTTTTTCTTTTATTAAACATATGTTGGAGGTGAAGCAACTGTCTGTGAATAATCAGATGCACAAACATACGGCGTAGCCCCTGGCCATTACTGATCGCATCCAGTATTTTCCTTTAGCCAGCCAGTGTCTTCCTTTGGCTTCCCCCTAATTCTTCATGTCTGATATTAGCCCTATGGCACACCTTAAAATGTGTTAAATTATTCATTATCACTCAACATATACCACTGTTTGGTTAGACACACTTCTAACCTGTTACACCTCTAGCCCAAAGGGCAATTGAAGGACACCTCTGTATCTTTCAAACCATCTAAAAGTCTCTGTCCGGGCTCCCCTTCCCTTCACTCTCCCTTCCCTCCCGTGGCCCTCGCACCCCTGTTGTCTCTCGCTGCCACACCTGGTAACTACAAACTTGTAGACAATAATAACAGCCAGATGTATCCATCTATCTCTCTATCTAGCCTGTCGGCAGTTAGTGGAGTGGCTGAGAGACTTGCAGGCGTGAAAGGTCAGTTAATCAATGGTGCACAATTTGACAAATCCCAGCAACTCTTATCATCCTCACGGGCGTTTAGGGCCAAAAGGAGGACCACCGAGATAAATGCTTAATCCTGACTGCACTGTGTGTGAGAGAGAGAGAGAGAGAGAGAGAGAGAGAGAGAGAGAGAGAGAGAGAGAGAGAGAGAGAGAGAGAGAGAGAGAGAGAGGATGCTGCACTGTGAAGCAGATGGTCGTGCAAAGGTTGGGTGTTGGTGGTGGAGGGGCTTTGAAAGAGTTGGCGAGTGTAGAGAAGGGAGACATGGGAGAAAGAAGGGCATGTGGAAGTGGCTAAAAGCAAAACTGGAAGGTGAACAAATGTGCCTGCATTTGGAAATGACAGATTCTCCTTTTTCTCTGTCATCCCCCCCCCCCCCCCCCAAAAAAAGAAAATAATCAAAGCATCTTCATGGCGCTCAGATCACTGCAATCGCCTTAGGCTTGACAAGCCATGCACAAACCTTCTGGGCTGACATAGAAATCCTGACATAGAAATCCTGGTTCACTCTCGGTTATGGTTCTGCTGCTGTGTGTAAAGTTGCGAAAAACCAGAGGAAAACAAAGGTGTATGAGTGGTTGAATTCTCCTGTGGCATGTTAGCCTGCCTGCAGCAGTGTGCAACCAAGAGGAAAATGAGCTTTTGTCCACAAGGCTAGGTTCTTTTTTCCCTCAGTTTTTTGAACTGCAGGGGTTTGGATGGTGGCACAATGTCTTTGCCCTTATACCCTTAAGAGGGATCACCTCGGTATGACATGGATACATGCCTTGTGAACTATAATGCTTTTAAAAAAAAAAAAATCTTGCAAAAGGTTTATTAGCAGGAATTTTCGTTTAGGATAATAATCAAAATATCCTCATCATTATTAAATTCTGATTTTCATATCCGTGTACTTTTTTCAGAGAGCTGCTTGATGCTCATGCCCTTTATCTCCATCTCAATGCAAGTTCAATGTAATTCAATTGAGATTAGTAGCACTGGCATGACAGCAGATCCCTAGTATTGCCAAAGCACTTAGAAAGCAATGACAGGACCACATCGACGTGTGCTAACACATAAGTACACAGCACTCCGCCACCGGCAACCTTGTAAAGAAAGAAAAGCAGTGGGAGAGAAAGACGAGGTGGAGAATGAAGAGAGTGACGGCCATGCCAAAGACGCAAAATCTCACGATGACGAAGTTAAAGGATGATAGAAATTTGTCGAAAGAGTGTGAAAATAAGAGAAGAAAAATGATGAAGGGACCTGGATGATGAGCTGAGCCGAAGCATGACAGAGCGCGTCCAAAAAGATGAAAGAATGATTGACTCACAGGGGGAAGCGATGGAGAGAGAGGAGAAGGAAAGGAGGGAGATGAAATGGAGAAAGTCGGAGGTCGAGGATGTGACAGAGGACAAGGCAAAAAAAAAAAAAGGTGATACAGAAAGAGGAGGAGGAGAAGGAAGGAAACCTATGGAGCGAGTGGAATGGATAGAAAAGGAGAGGGCGAGATAAAGGGAGCAGGAGAGGACGAAATGTTTAAGAGTGATGTACGAGAAGAGCGAAGAGGAAGAGATTTACTAGAAGAGAGATTAAGTCAAGTTGTCCCCGGTCAGTCATTAATCCGATTTAAGAGCAATTAAGGTGAGACTGATTCTTTCCTAAAGAGGACGAAATACAGGGGAGAGGGTGAAGATGGGGAGGAAAGAGAGGATGCTGTCAGGGAGAAAAGAAAGAGAAAAGTCAGAAAATAATTCTGAGAACATTGTGAGACATCTTTATTTTACACGGTTTGAATATTTTACTAGTTGCACAAAATATGAGTCAATATCAGATGAACCAGCAGGAAAGAAGAGGAAAAGGTCAGACGGAGGTTAGAGACAGAGAGAAAGCATACAGTATACGTATGAAGCTTTGGTCCTGGTTTTTCCTTACATGTTAATATCTGTGGAATTCCCATGAGATCTAGATCGTACAAAAGTAACTTCTGACACTGTTCACAGATGTTTAATGTGAAAACAAGCAAGCAGGACCTTCAGTCTGCGTATTAGGGCTCTGCTACCTGTGAGATTATTCCCCTGAGGGAGGACGGGCTTCGTCAGGCAGAGTTGAAGGTGAATACACAGCGGTAGAATGTGGTGGAAAGACGGAGAGTGAATGATGTCGGGTCGACGAATCTCCTTTGAATGATAATAAAAAAAAATAAAAAAAAGAAGAAGCAATGAAGGTAACTCCCGCCCTCCTCCTCTTCCTCTTCTCCTTCTCCTCCTCATCCTCCTACTCTAACAAAGCCCTCCAGTCCTCTGTTGTTCCAGATGTGTATCAGAGGTCTCGGGGTCGACAGAGGGGTCCCCACTCTGCTATAGCATTTCTATGTCTATTGAGAGATGGTGGTCGCGATAGCTCGGCCGGCTGACACGTACACAACAGTACATAAATCAAAGGCACACACGCACACGCACTCACTCCATTTATCTCCCACTCAAGCAGCGCGGTGATAGCAGCCAACTCTGCATAGCGTCGGAGAGAGTGAGAGGTTGTGGTCTGTCTTGTTAAGTGGGAAAATAATGGGTAGCTGTGGAAGATTTACTTCTTTTGCTACCATCTCTATTGTGTAGACCTCTCCAATGTTTGCGCCTCCTTTGTTTGATGTGTTTGAACGGCTTATGGCACACTCAACAGTGTCTGTAATTGACGTTCCACATAACTGCAAGACAAAATTATTGGCGTGAACCATTTTAAGTCCAAAGAAAGGAACGGATTGAAAGCAGATGTCACAGATTTTTGTTGTGCATCATTTGAGGTTTCTGAAAGGACGCTGATGCCAAAGCTACACAGTGGAATTTACCCACACATCTCCTTCTTTAATTTCATTTTCTGTCCTCTTTTTTTTTTTCCCTTCCTATTAAGATTCTGTCTATTTTTCAGTGGTGCGGTTTCTGTCCACCAATCTGTAGCTCATCACAAGTCTCAGATTGAGAGGCCATTTGGCTGCTGTTGACAGGAGGTAGCAGCTATCGACAGGGGCCTGCCGGGGAGGCGTGTCTCGGGCCCCACGTCCAAAGCATTTGTGGCGTTTAATACACTGTAGCAGTGGTCTTCACAGCCCTTACCCTGCATGCTACTGCCATAAGGATCAATATGCACTGGGTTAGAGAGAAATGGACCATCTGATGCACACTCAGAGAGGGGGATGAATGAAAGGAGTGAGAATGACAGAAATAACAGGGAGGGGTGGGTTGGCTAGGGATTTAAAGGGAAAAGAGAGGAACTGGGTTTGAATAGGGGGAGATGGCAAGACCGAAAGCAGAAAGAGAGAGGAGAGGAAATAATTAGACGTGAAGAGGACTGCTCAGAACATAGATAGATAACAAGGGAGAGAAAGTGGTCAGTGTTTGAAAGAGACGTTCAGCAGGGAGAGAAAACAGATTGGAGTGAATAGGGAGAGACTCTGGAAAGGAGGAAGACTCTCAACACCAGGGATGATACACATAGGAAAGAAAAAAGACATAAGGGAAGAGGAAAGAGTGAGAAAGGAAGAGAAGGGGGTAGACGAACGGAGGGGGGGCCAAAAACAGAGAGAACAAGAGAGAGAGGGGTGCGGGGGAAGGATGAGGAGGAAGGGAGGGGGGTAAAATTTCCATCAGGTTTTCAATTGGGGCGGATCAATAGTGTATTAGAGCTCACCTTGACCCCGTCTCTCCCCCTTCTTCCCGACCCCAGCACACCGGCCAAGCTACTCTCCCTCACAGCAGGGGATGGAGAGGGGGAGAGATTGTATTACAGCCTGCCTTTCTTGGACCAAAGTGGCAGAAAATGGCACAATAAAAGCAAGAGTGGACAGAAAGAAGGACGAAAACTAAGTCGCGGCAGGCAGAAACGGAGAATGTAGGAGACGCGGAGCGAGGGGTGTGGAGCTGGAGGAGATACCAGCAGGTGTTATTGTGTCTGTTGGGATAGAGCTTTCTGGGAGAGGAAACTGGTTGTGTGTTGGGGTGTGTGTGCGTGTAAAAGCAACACTTGTGCATATCATCATCACTACACTCAAGAGGACAGGTTGGACCATGGAACATATCTGTCACATGAAAACGTGGATACATGCACGCACATATAGGTGCAGAGTGCAGACACACACTTAAATATACAAACAATTTAATTGTTCACTGTATGGTATTTTACACACTGTCCTATTGGTTGTATTTCTGCACAGTCACACACCAATGCGTCCTCTTGATGTCACTTTGGAGAAACGCATTTCTAGTTTTTGTATCCTCGGTATGATGCATTTGGAAATGATGACTTGTGTGGATGGCCTGCTTCACACCAACATATAACTTTTAAAATTGCAAGTTAAAATTACAGCTTTAAAATCATGCTGTTAGTAACCTTAGCGGCTATTAGCCAATTAGCTCTGTTAGCCTTGCAGGTTGCTTGCTTTGCCTGGTCCAGACTGGGGGCTCTGACAACCAGGGCGGTTATTGGGGTATAAAGTGCTAGCATGTGAAATGTGGACCACAGAGAAGGGGAGGCTTTCTAGCTTACAGGAAGTGCAGTCAGGGAGTGGCACCAGCATGGCTACCTGAGCTTGACAAGCCAGCAATAGAGATGGACTCAGAAGCTTCTATTGACATCGTGACAGAGACAAAGAGATGAAGGGAGATGTTGGCGGAGGAAGACAAGAAGGGATGAAGAGAATTTGACTGAGATACCGGCCAGATCGAATAAACCTCAGACTGACTTTCCGTTGAGGTTGAGGGTTTTACCAAATGAATGAAGACAGGCTGACCTTCTCAGTGTTGGGCTGTCACACACATGTACCAGACATGCGCCCGGGTGTCCACATTTATGACAGTGGTGTATAACTGAAATTCAATCTGAAACTGTCGTTATCACCAGTAATGTTGCTTACATCTAACAATGAAATGAATCGTCTGGACCAAAGAAGATAAAACTTGAAGGTGCATTACGGAATATCTGAATGCAAAATAATCTAAAACAATCCCACAGAAACAGAGAAGCTTCTACAGTATAACTAACTGGCCAAGTATCCTAGAAGTTAACATTCAGACTGGGTCACTTTGAACCCCTAACTTTGATCCTGTTCCAACCTTCATTAGCAAAACAGGTTGTGTGCACCTTGAGTGAGTGTTAAGGTATATCTATAAAGAGTGTACTGTAGATGGGGTTTATATAAAGAGATGCTTCTACTTTGATTCATGTCATGGAGCTCCTGGACTTCTTTGGGTTACCGTAGCTGTCTTTTAAAATACCTATTTTTTGGTTGCACACATAAAAAAACCCACGACACGCGCATCCCATCAGGCCACAAAACCAGCTCTGTTTGGCGATATAGACGCCGATTCGGCGCTTCAATCACCACCACTTCCGTTATACCTTGATAATTTTGATACAGGAGGATAATTCAGGCCAGTCCCACTTTGACCAGGCGGTATACAAGGGGATATGGAGTAGAGTAAATCATTGGTGGCATGGCGAGAAGCATTTTCTCATCTCCCATAACGTTTTTGTACATTTTTTCCTTAGAAACCACGACTACAATCTGTCACTCAATTAAATAACAGGCCTATTAGATATCGGGAAAAGACACAATTTTATAAAACGCTGGAGTTTTAGCAGAATCATCACCAGTTATGGGCTGATGATTACGCAGGACAGCGACTGATAATTTGCCAGTTGGAGAATATTTGCCTTGTCAGGTCTCAACAAAGAATCAAGGGTGTCAGAGCGGAATTATGTTCCTGGCCTCCAGTAGAATGTCAGTCCATTAGTCTCAAACATATACGCTGCATCTTCTCCACCAGCTCCTTTGCTTTCTGGTGCTTCACACTAACCTGGTGGCACACATTCACCATCCGTCCTGCTAGAGAGAAATGACCACTAATGATTTTATTTAGGTTTTAGCTGTAAAGCTTCAGAATTAACTTGCTGGTGGGTTTGACACTAAAAATGTGCTTGATTGAGCCTAGTATAAAAACAAGCACTTTATCCATTTTCTGATGAAGCTACACTCCTATAAGGTCTGTGATTTTCCAGTGGATGTTATGTGAAACCTCTGCTTTTTGTAGGAAGTGTGTGACCCGCTGTGAGAACAAATAGCACACAAACACACAGACATAGGACCGGTAGGACACCCTCCATCGCTGGAGGACGGAGGACGTGACGCTGTGTGAGGAGGACGGAGGTAGGGGGCAGAGGGAGTACGTTGACGGGGTGGAGGTTGAATAAAAAAATTGATCTGGGAATTTAGCATTTAGACACACTTTACAAAGCGATCTAGAGGGGAGGCATAGGAGCAGAGGGGACCATGTGGGGGGAGGACGCTTAACTTTACAATGGAGGAGCTTTGCCTATTTGATTGAATGCAACTCTGACATTTTGCCTTGTCTGCTGGACTTCGACGCATCCCAGAAAATAAATGCAAAATATGACTCTGAGAGTCTCTTCTTGTGTGTGTGTGTGTGTGTGTGTGTGTGTGTGTGTGTGTGTGTGTGTGTGTGTGTGTGTGTGTGTGTGTGTGATTTAGTTGTTCAGACAGGGACTTGTTTGTAAAGGGGTAGATCTACTAGCAGCACCATCCTCATGTCTTTCCCACATTTCCTAATGCTGTTCCTATTGTCACCCATCCACACTCTGGCACACCAGCACACACTGAGACCCCCAACAACAACAACAACAACAACAACACACGAATGCATGCACACGCATGTACCCTATCTGAGACACACACACACACACGCAGCAGCACACAAACTCTGTCCCATTCGCTGTGGGGGAGAAAAAGGAAAGAAAAAAGGAGAGAGAAAAAGAAATCGATCGCCGTGGATAGCGGTGCGCGTCGGAGAATCGTATCTTGTCAAAATAATATATTACCCTCATCCCTGCCTGATCGATGCGGTGGATTAGGGACGGAGGGCTCACTCTCTCCCCTCCTCTCTCTCCCTCTCTTCCTCCTCGGTGCTTGGTGCAGTTTAATATTTACCTCCGTGAAAGAACGGCCGCGACGGCTCTCAGCCCTAATTGATTCCGACACATGGGGTTCTGTGCTCAGGCTGCGGATGAGAGAGGGAGGGCCAACTGGAATGCAGAGAAAGAGGAAGGGATGAAAGAAAGAAAAGGGACAAATAGAAAGATGTAAGACATGAATGAAAAAGAAAAAAGAAGGGAGAGGGGAAATAAAGCAGGAGAAGGAGACGACAAAATAGTGGGAAAAAAATCAAAAAGAAATGAATATATATGATGATTTTAAGGGCAGGAGACAAAAGACATTTAAGGAAGGAGAAATGAAACCGCAGCAACAGAAGAAAAGTGAACATTTCTACCTCATACTTCTAAAAAGTTGATGGGAACAGTTTATATGGAGCGACAGAATGACAGAACTAATAGTTGTGAAAGATTGAAAAGGTGGATAGGACAGCCTGGAAGTAGAGAGGGATGGTGATGTTGTAGCACAAATAGAAGGGAGGGGAATGAATGGAACCAATAGTGAGGAGGAAATGTATCAGGAAGAATGAGGGAAATGGAAAGGAGTAGGTGGAAATGGGATGGCGCGTGGAAATGGCTTCGGGAGAGCAGCAAGAGAAACGGGAGGGATGAGGGCCGAGGAGAGCAAATGAGAGGGGATTAAGAGAGCGACATGAAGATGGATGGAAACAGAGGACTGAAACATGACGGCTGGAATGTAGAGCACCAATAAAAATGCGGGAACAGAGTGGGGGAAAAAAAATGATGGAAACAAGAGCCTGGTGCAGAGGTGACAGAATGATATCAGGTGGGATAGACAGAAAAAAAGGAGTGATGGCAGAGCAAGAGGCGGGAGACAAGAGAGGGACCATATTTTCCGTTGAAGGAACTGGCCTGTCAGGCTGTTCCGCCGGCACAGAGCAGCTCTATAAAATACAGGGAGCAGGCGGGTCGTGTCGGGTGACTTATGTGTATATCTAGGCTTTGTCAATATTTCTTTCTGTCTTCCTTCCTGCGCGCTCCCCCTATTGCTCCCCAGCTCTCTGTTTGCAACTCCAGTTGAGCCCCTGCTGCCTCTCTACGTGTGCGTTTGTCCCGGATAAGTGCTCAATTTTTCTTCACGACAAACAATTTCACCCATTCCTGTTTACTCAGTCAAAAGTATGCAGATGCACAGAAGAATAAGTTTAGCCTCTCCATCCATCCATCCATGCTAATCCTTTGCAGGGTTATATGGGGGATGAGGTCTAGCCCAGCTGACATTGGGTAGAATACAGGGTTCATATACAAAGGCAAACCACAAGTAATTCTCACCTTTACACATAGAGGTCATTTAGAATCATCAATTCATCTACAGGCTCTTGCAAGTTTCTTTAAGAGGAAACCAAATCCAAACAGTCTGATGGAAACATGAAAACTCTGAACTGATAGTGAGGATTTGAATCCAGGCCTTGCATCATCCTGCCGTCCCTTCCTTATATTCCCCACTGATTCTCCACTATGATGCAATACAGGCAGGATGAGACTTGCAGATAAATTGACATCAATGAAAGAGCACCACCACAAATATTCTTGTGATCATAACGCTCGGTATCGTGACAAGCAGACAGCCACGGGTGTTTCTCCTTCTCTCCTTGCATGTATGAATGAATGCATGTGTTTGTGCACACCTCTCCGCATGCACCCTCCTCCAGTCGGGCTTTTGCCCCGGCGCAGAAGCACCGGGTGGGATGGCTGATTAATTCATGCCGTCCCGGGGAGGGTAGCACCTCCTCTTCCTCATTTGGAATGCTTTAGTATCCTGAGCACAGGCCTGCAGAGACACGGGTCCATGGGGGGGAGGCAAGACATCCTGCAGTTGCCCTGCCCTAATCCTGCAATGTTGCGTGGACACCTACAAATTAACCTGCTCTACATTTCATGTGTATTCATTAGGAAGACCTGTCAAAACTTCACAGTTCTGTTGTGCCGATTGTGTGATGAAGTTTTCCTCTATTCTCTGGTGCCCTGAATACAAATTTTAAGTCCGGTTTGAGTCCAGCTAGGACTTCATCATGGAATTTTCTGCTAAGAGAAAGAAAACAATTGTTAAAAAAACACAACAGTATCAGTCATTTCAGAGGCACAGAGAGGGAAAAGACACAGGACATCGAGGTTCCACTCGTTTGATACAGAATTTATTTCTACAGAACAAGTGGAAAATCCATCTCCGTGACTTCCTCCATCTTTCTCCTCTTTTTTTTCTCCACACACCCTCTTCCATCTCCCTCCTTGTTACTGTGTCTTTGCTTTATTTACACCTCTCCCCTCCTGTCTGCAGTGGCTCAGGCAGCGGTAACAGAAGTGTCACTTGTCATTATTGGTCTAATTCAGTAATCCGTCATCGTGCGCTCACTGTATGCAGCGCATTATACACCGGCACAGCAGGTGTAGTACGCACTGGGGTGGAGATTTGATTTGACACGCACATACAGGCAAGAAAGGACTGATGGGGGCTGGGGCAGACGGGTGGGCACTGAAGATGTGTGTGGCGTGTACCTATCCGCGTGTGTGTATGTGTGTCTGTGAAAGAGAAAATAGAAGAGGGAAACATGAAAAGTGAGATTGAATTTGTTTTGTGTGTGTGTGTGTGTGTGTGTGTGTGTGTGTGTGTGTGTGTGTGTGTGTGTGTGTGTGTGTGTGTGTGTGTGTGTGTGTGTGTGTGTGTGTGTGTGTGTGTGATCAAAGTTTGTGTTTGTCTATGCTGAATGAATTTCATGACCCACATGTCCATAAGTTGTGTAAAGTTATATTTTTAATTCTTTATATTTGTAGTCGATTTTACTCAAGTATTAATAAAAGCTATTTAAAGTATTTAAATTGAAGGTTGCAATTTGACTCTTGAGATGCAATCATCCAGTTTTTATTAGGTGACATGGATGGACTCATTGTTCTGTCCGGATAATATAGGCGAAAGAAAAAGTGTTAAGATAATAAAGAAAGACATTCATTAGAGATGCAATGAGAAGTTTCATTAGAGGCCATGATGATGTAACAGTAAACAGAAATCTGAGTCTGAGTTTCATAAGTTCTCATCTCTAACAAATTTGCAATAAAAAGTCTAAATAGCTTCAAGAAGAGGTTATTTCATGCAGACTACTGATAGCTAAAGCAAAAATATGCTAATTGATCACAGAAATAAAGGGAATATAGGTTTTGAAAAGTGCATCAGCACTTATGCATCTGTGATCAATAAATCCTCGGAGCCAATATCACATATTTAACAACTTTCAAGTTCCAACCTTTGTATAATGAAGTTATCTATCTTACTGTTGAAGAGTATGCAGTATGTGTGATTGCTTTGCTGCTGCATGTAGAGACATCCTTCCAAGTTGTAATGAAATCATATTTGTATCACCAGAATTTCCTTCTGTGTCCTTGCACTTAAATTTCACCAACAAATCTCTCCTTGTCGAACAATGAAGCATCAAGTCTTTTGCATGCCTTCATGCTTTGTTTAGTTTATTTCCCATAACCAGATACATGGAAATATCAGGAAAACCAAGCCCTGGCCTTTCCTGGCCCTTAGTTTTTAAGAGTCAATATCGACTCCAAATGTCTTCAATTTATGAAGATAATATCTTTTACTCCCTACTGAAGGTGGCCATGTTACAGGACTGCAGTACAATAGTTTCCCACTGAAGTTACTTTGGTTTTATTTTAACATTCTTTTCATTTATCTGTTAATAAATAAATACATGAGCAAAAATGATCAAGCTCCATCTTCGTCTGATGGTTATGCTATAGCAGCGTTCAACAACTTTTGCACCTTTGCCCAGTCGTTAATGGACCTACATGCATAACATAATAATGATCTTATCCAACAAACCTAAAAGACGTATGTACAGTATATTATTGGATGGCACCTTTGAGCAGCTTCAGTGGTTTTGGGCTTGCACTGCGCTCACAAAGGTCAATGCGTGGAGTTTATTTAGAGTTTAACTATGCTGAGCTTTTCCCACATGTCACACAGCATTGTTTGAATTCATTAATTCAGAATGAGAAATAAATTATATCACAGCAGCTGGAGCACAAGCTGCAGTGCACTCTGGGAAGGATAGTTTTTTTGTGTCAGATCTAGTGCAAGAGGGATGGAGTAAAGGATATAGCAAAGCTTAATCTTCTCTCTTTATCATCGGCAATTTGTATGTGTGCACTCACCTCTCTAGTCCCATTGGGCACGGAGGATTTCATCAAGTTTGTAACCCCAAAAGGCTACAAATCCGGTTACCAGTGGAAGTGTTTTAAACAGTTCTAACTCTAGAGATGCTCCACGCTGACTCCCAAGCTGAATGAGTCACACCCAGACCTAACTGAGCCATATAAATCTAACTGCATTTACTTTTCTTTTTATCTTATTTTTGCTTCATATAACACCTGCCATTTCCACCGGATTATCAAACTCCAGCTCTTGTCTGACTCCAATGGGATTTGGCGCTATTGGTTTGTGATCGTCTCAAGTTTTTGCTGTTGGATTTATTGATTCACTTTCATCGTTTCTATTTTTCATCAACAACAAGTAAGCAAAATAAAGCCTAAGACATTGTAATGTAATTTGACTAGTCTCTGGCTTTTTACCTGTTGGTATTTTTACAATAAATTGAGTTTGTGTATCTGAATACTCCCAAAAAAAGCTTGTTATAACCTCAAAAAATATTCATATTAATATTGTAATATTAATAATAATGAATATGTGGTGAGAAGTGCCCCCATAACAAGAAAGTTAATTGTTCACAGAAGATAAGAAGAAGCTGAATGGATAATAATCATACACACCTCCATAAACACCAACCTCTTACAGTATACTGTACTTTACAGTTATTACCTGCTATACATTCTATATTGTGGAATGATGCGTATAATGATAATAATATATATTAGAAATAAATATACAGTGCGCCCTCGCGCATCAACGCTCATGACTTCACCTCATTGCGGATTTTTGGTAGGCAGGCACGTGATACCATACGCGCATTCTATTGGCTGACGGCATCCGGAAGTGTGCTTGCTTCCGTGAGTCTCAGAAGTAACAGAAATATTCTGTAATTACTATTATAAACATGATACACGCTGTCGATCCACACAAACACTGGCAGGTTACAGGAATAAAGTAATATCCAGGAACCACACGCGGTTAAAAAGTTCTGCGATAGAGCGACAAACTATTTATCTTATTATTTACGGTAATTTAAACCTTTATGAACTTTATTGAACCACCTTCTATCTGTATTACCTTTTCCCACCCTCTTATTGACTGTTTAAATCACTTTTGTGTCTCATGGAAGTCCGAGACTCACAGAACGTAGTGCACTTCCGGATGCCGTCAGCCAATAGAATATGCGTACGGTATTACATGACAGCCTATCAAAAATCTGTGATGAGTACAAAAGTTGAAATTGGACCTTGATCTAGTTTTGTCAAGGTCAAGGTCATCACCTCATTTTCATCCCCTATATTTGGTGGACGGACGGACGGATGAACACACAAACACTGACAATTACAAGACATCACTGCTTCACGGGATGTAATAATTCTACACTGTTAAAGGTGAAGTCACCATACACTACACACTTCACCACATGTGTTAGACTGGCTCAGTGTGATCCTGTTTCCCTGATCATTGTTGAATATAATGAATGAACTTCAGTAGAAAGCTACTGTGGCAGATTAAGGTGGAAAATTACAATTCAAAGTGAAGTTATAGAAATCATTACTAAATTTATACTTGCATAATGGTGTGGCAAAGTAAACACGTTTCTGAAAAATAAAGAAATTGCATTTTGTGGATAGATGTATGGTCTACTGTTGTTTCAATTTGAGAATTCCTCTTGAAAAACTATTTTTCTGGACATTTTTCACTTCTATTGTTCATGTTATTAAGTTGTTGTTTTTTTCTCCAATGAACATTAGAAACACGTCCTGGGGAGTATAATGGTGGCTTTGTCTTGTTTCACTTTTTCATGAGACCTCATTTTCCAAGAACTTATTTTTCCAAACTTAGTTATAACTTTGCTTGCCCTCATTAACGATTTATTCTGTCGGTTCCACTTAGAGAGAGAGAGACGACTGATATGCTTGAGAGTTTTTTGTTGTTTTGAATCAATCAACTTCAGTCAAAGTTACTTGAGACTTTAAAACTGAGTGACCTATACAGTGTGTATTAATTCTACCAACGCTGATCATCAGACGAGTTCTGCGCGCAGTAAAGAGTAGCAACTCATTCAAATATCCAATATCAATGGAAGCAAAACTTTTTTTAAAATGTCAAGACTAGAGGTCCTTCACAGAGTTTAATGTTAGAAAATCTGTGATATCATTTTGTACATCATTAAGAAACCCCCTCCAGCAAAACACCTGAACGATAGTCGCGGTTATGATAGTAGATTCTGTTTATTTGGTGCGTCGTTGTTTGATGGCCACGTGTTGAGGTTTATTTCCCATTTCATGATCACATGCAGTCAGTGCCGCTCGATAATCCTCCTCCTCCATCATCTGCCCCCTCCATCAGTGTCATAACGTGACCGTGCAGAGCGACGCATATGCCTATAATCTAATAATCTAATAAAAAAAAATGGGCAGTAGCTTCGACTTTATGCCATAATCCAACCCGTAGTTGCGCTACTAATAACAGAAGTAGGAAACGGGAGGGAAGAGGTGACAAAGTTGGGGGAAAAAAGGGAACATGAGAGGTGAGTCAGGAGGTGATAGAGGAGGGAAAGTGACGAGATGGAGAAGGAGAGCTGATGATGAATGGATGTAGAACAGGGATGAGAGACGGAGCGGCATAAAAGGGTACATGATGATGAAACGTTAATTAAAGTAAACGAGCTACCGGAGCTCCCTGGGTAACCCCCCCCCCAGTCACACTCTGTCAGGAGACAGAAGGAAGGAGAGAGAAAGAAGGGGGACAAGTTGGGAAAATCCAACTTCGCTCATTGATTGCTGTCACGGGCATCGTCCGTGCGTCCGCGGACCGTACCGGGATAAAAACTGAATTAGCCTTGTATTCCATGGAATTCTGATCATAGTAATTTCATTATTAATTTTTAAATAAGAAATACAGCTTAATTGCTTTCAGAGCGAATTTGATGTTTTTCTTGTAGAACATTTATATAGTTGGTGGGAAAATTGTCAGTTTGACAAAAATAATAAAAAAAATCAGACATTGCGGATACACCAATAAACACCTTTCAATAACTGCAAAACAATTTTGACAAAATTAGGCCGTGATTTCGCCCTTTACTTCCAGAAATTACATCCGTGGTTCCAGCCCGCGTTAATGCACATACGCCTTATTTCCCCTTAAGTCCACGCAAGGCTTATCCGCAAGATCACCTTTGTTTCTTTTTAAATGCTCATATTCATTCAATTAATCTGGTCTCTAATTCGTTTATATATTTATTTACTCGGTCTCGCTATCACTCTCTCATTTTTTCATCTCTCTCCAACGATTATCTTGGCGTCTAATTAGAAATCGATACAGCTGGGCCGGCGGGTATTTGCAATGTGTTTGTGGACGTTGAGCCCAATTCCCCGGACAAAAAAAAAAAAAAAAAACGACTGAGAAGAAAGAGAGAGGAAGAGGAAACGCTACACTTCAGCGCACTGGAATTGTATTCACCCGCACAAACACACACACACATATATATATATATGTATAGGGCTTTTCTGAAAAACGACCTCACCGCTTGAAGTGATTCGTCTTTCAAATCAGGTGGGGCTAAGTAATAGAAATGGCTTGTCTAAATATAATAATAATACTATAATAATAATAATAATAATAATCATAGTATTTTGTCTTATTCTAACGCATAAACCAATAAAAGCAAATATGCAACCAAAGTAGGTCTCTATGTACAGCATTGTTGTCTGTGTAGGTTCTCGGTTATCCAGGTCATGGTTATCCAAAGCTGTTTAAATCAATCCACTTGATTGAAGGACTTGAAGAAAGTTTATTAAAGTCGAGTGGATTTTCTTAAACAGCTTTGTATATATATACAACATTGTGCGAGTACTGTAATTCATTATTTAATGATTTTTTTTTCCAAATGCTGTATTATATTTTGAAAGGATGTTCAATAATATTAACCCAGGAATTTGGATTTTTTTTTTATTATAGGTCTCAAGAATATATATAGGCCCAAATTTACACGTCTGTTTTGCGTTTGCAATACCATCCTAACCAGATTTTCCCATGTAATGCTCGTCACTTAAAAACACTTGAATTTGAAATGAAGTTTTAAACTTTGGAAGCCAGTTTTGAAGAGCACGACTACTTCTACTGCTTCTTTTTCTTCTTCTCCTTCCATTCCTTCCCTGGATCGCATCATTACCGTCACCGGTGTCAGACCGATGTGCGCGTCGAGCGGAGATCCCCGGCGCGTCCCGTGGAGACGGGCCGTAGATGCGACGGGTTAGCGCCATTACAGGCGCCAATCGAACCTAACGGGATTAGGAGCTGCCAGATGAGAAAAGAAACTGTTCCAACCAAGTGAAAAAAAAAAGAAAAAAAAAGAAAGACTGAATGTAAGAAATAAGAGGTTCACGCTTTTATTAACTCAGCTTTACACCTTCACCGTCTGTGTTCTCTGTTTTATTGGCTCGACCTCTAATCTGTTTTCCAGACCCTGTTTCTGTTTTCTGTGTTCATCATTCCAAACTAGATGCATCTCCCCCCCCCCCATCTCTCCCGGTGTGTGTCTGTATGCACCAGTCAGGAAGTGTCATATTGGGAAATGTTGGAGTGTCATCCCACTCTGCATGATGAGGAAAACTAAATAACTTGCCTTTTTTCCCCATTGTTGCTTCACATTTCATCAACCCCTGTGATGCTTCTCTTGTGCCAGAACCATCAGTCTGGCCTCCCTGCTCTGTTTGTGACTGTCACTGATGCTGCATGCGGTGCTGCAGCATCTGAGACTCCAGCCTTACATTTTCAGTCAGCCTGTCTCTCCATCTTGCAGGCTGATTAAACGTCCCTCACACACGTACACACACACACACTCTCTCTCTCTCTCTCTCTGGGTTTCTCACCCTCTCCTTCTTCTTCCTCCGCGCCTCACGCTCCCCTTGCCCGTGGCTATATGATCGTGAAAAATGTGTTTACAAAACTCGCTCTCTCTCAGATCAAACTGTACGGATGAATCAAAGACTTTGGAGAGAGAGAGAGAGGCAGAGGAGTGAGGAGAGAGAGAGGGAGAGATAGATGGAAGGGGTACGAGCAGAGGGTGTGTTGAAGCCTTATAATTTTAAAATTCTCTGTGTGTTATTCTCTTTTTTTTTTTTTTTGCTCCTCCTCATGCATGTGTGTGTTTGTGTGTGTGTGTGTGTGTTTGTGTGTGTCTGCCTGTATCTCCTTTGGTAATACAATATCTTTAAGGCCCCCAAAACAGCTATGTGTCTCACAGTTAAACATGAGATAATGTAATATTGATGTCTCCTCGTCTTTGCTATAACGCAATACAGGACCCATTCTGGGCTGGACACGCTAACGTGGGCCGATGGTGCCCTCGCACTTAAAAGAATTACTGTGCAATAAAGTTTAGAGGTAAATGTCCCTAGATGAATATGGTGAGGTTATGAATCCACATGAGTTAAAAATACCCCCAAAGTAGCATCAGGTCTCCTTTCAGACACACAACAAGTCCAGATTGGATGTGATTATTATCGTCCAGGTCTCCACCAAGGCTGATGGACTGTTTAAACACAAGGGAGTGGAAACAAGAACTGGACTTTACTGATACACCCCAAGGTCTTTTGTGTTGAATTAATTTAAACACACACACACACACACCTACACACACGTACACACAGCAGTTTGAGCATTTCAGAATGCAAAACATCTTAAATCTTTATTTTTAACAACTCCCCTGATCTATTTGAAATATTTCTAGGAGAGGAGAGGAGAGGAGAGGAGAGGAGAGGAGAGGAGAGGAGGAGGCAGACAGACAGGCGGGGGGAGCGATTAGAGCAGGGTTTATGTATGAGCTATTGATTGAGTCGGTGGTGACTTCTTGAGTGGTTAATTCGGGAAGTGAGAGCGATAGAGAGAGTAACTCACTGACCAGAGAGGGGAGGGTGGGGGGACAGGGGATTTGGGAGGGTGGGGGGGGGGGGAGAGAAAGATAGAGAGCATGATGAGGGAGAAAATAAGGGCAATTCTTCAGGTAACGTGTGGAAAACAAGACACCATTTTTCAAGGAATTATCTGATAACTGAGTCTTAGTGGGTGATTTTAAACCTTTTTGCTTCTGAATGGAACTTAACATTCTATTTGTTGGTTTTTTGAAAAGGGTCTGCAACAGACTCCGCATATATATGCCCTGTTTGATCCTAGAGAGTTCAAAAGATTGGTCTTTTGCACTTGAGGTCAAAAAGATGGGTCTAATTTAAATTTTGACAAACTGTCATAACACTCAAGTAAAAGAAAATCCACTTAGAATTCAACAACATAATGATCACATGTGGACCATATGGATTTAATCAAGGCATTCGGGTTCAGGTCCCAACAAGACCGAACCAACGGTAATGAATTATGTGAATCACATAATCAGAGATCAGAAATGTCATTATTTACATTTGATGGCGAGTGAGTTCCTGTGTACGTTAGTCAAGAATATGGGATGATTCCATTTACAGCCAGACAGGAGCAACTTCAACTCTTTGGACCAGGTTATCAGCCAGGAATGAACTTTTTGTTTGCGTGCGTGGGTTTTTTTTAAATTTATTTATTTTTTATTAAACTGTGGAAGGTCGTTTACTGTGTCTACAAATTTGGTACATGTTTTTCATGATACCCTGCAGCCTGTTCTTGTTTGTGAAGTTGAATAACCAGAATCTAATGTGGAGGGCAAATAAAATGCAAATAGAATAAAACAATTGGAGAAAACAGTAGCTGGAAATCCACGGTGACAACTTATCATTTGCCGTGTCCACATATTTATACTAACACACTTTGTCCACAGCCTGATCCTGAATCAGAAGAAGTATAAATCTGACTAAAAATCTCCTTTGTTTCACAAGAATGTCAAAGAATTCCACCACCAACAAACCATCTTCAAGAAGAAAAAAAAAAGTTTCTCATGTGATGCAGGGTGGGCTAACAGGCAACAGAAACTATAACATTAGTAATGTGTAGAAATAAATCACAGAGGCTTCACAAAGTTTTTATCAGCCTTCATTTTCAAGTGTTTAAGGAGAACCGAGCTGCCCTTTCTTTTTTGAAGTTCATTGCAGAACTGTCAAAATCCAAAACAACTTCAACTCTAATTTAAGACAATTTTATTCCCTTTTCTCAAACTACTTTTTTTTTTCTTTTTTATTTTTTACAAGTTGCACCCTCCTAAACTCTCACACACCTCTGTCTTCTCTACGGGGGTGAAGTTGAGCCCTAGGACTCTCATCTGCTTCCTCGCAACAACAGATGGTTTCCCTGTTCTCACCCGCGTCATGGAGTCTGAGGAAGTCACGATCAAGTGCAACAACTCGGACTAAAGAAGCCAGGCGGTTTGCGCGTGCGCGTCCGCGTCCTCGTGGAAGCGCGCCGATGACGTGAACTTTGTAGATGGATTATTGCAAATTTATCCCGATGCAAATTCATCTGCAGTTTCGACAGTGACCATCTCTGGTTGTGAGTTTGCCGGCGGGACATCCTGAAGTCAAATTCCTAAAAAGCTACGAGTTTTTTTTTTGTGTGTTTTTTTTTTTTTGCGTAAATGTGTGTGTGTGTGCGTGTGTGTGTGTGTGTGTGTGTGTGTGTGTGTGTGTGTGTGTGTGAAGGTCAGCTCGCCAGCGCAGTTTCTCTTCCTATTTATCTTCCCTCTCGCGCAGGTTTTGATCTCTCAGCCGCGAGATCAAAGGCGCTCTCTGGCTATTAGTCAGCGCGAGCCATTGATCCCTCATCGATCCACGCGAGACACAGCCGCCCCGTGAACACCGCGCGAGGCTCCCCAAAGCTCCTCCCGCGCGTCCGGTGAGAGAGAGAGAGGAGAGGAGGAGGGAGGTGGAGCGGCGTCGCGCGCTCTCTCCGTCTCTCTCTCTCTGTACGTGTGTACGCGCGCGCGCGTGTGTATTTTTCAACTGGCGCGAGCAGAGCCAAACTCGAGCTTTTTCTTTGCCGCGGGACATGAAACAATGAGGCTCGAGCCGGTTTTAATAAAGCGCGCTTTCCCTCCTTTCAACTCTGGCGCGAGGCGGACGAGCCGGCAGCGGAGAACGATCGATAATTAATGACGATGAATAATTTAACCCTATCGATTGATACTTTTTTTTTTTCTTCATCCTTTTCCCCCTTCTTTTCCTTCTTTTCTCGAGGCCGGCGTTCCACACCAAACTCATAGCGCTTCTCCCGCTCACATCCTCCTCATCCCCGCTCACCTCTTAAACTTGTTGGCGCTCCACACCTTTTGTGCGTGTAAAAAAGCGGAACTTTCCTCATTTATCAGAAGGTGCGGTAACCCACGAATGACCTGAACATCATCAGACCGGAGGAATCATTAAGACTTCTCCACATGAATGAATCAGACATTGAAGAATTTAAAAAAAAAAAATAATTTCCCAGCTGACAACAAATGAAACAAAAGAGCGCTCATTCAATTGCAATAGTTATCGATGAATTAGAATCTGAGAAAATATGTTTTGTCTCATATTGTTTCTTGGCTGTGCTACGTCTCGAACCATGTGACATACAATGACCAATGAGAGATTGACAACTTCAAATATTCCCAAAATATGTATAGTCTCCCATATTATGATTATGATTGAGACATATTGGGACACCATCAGCTGTTTATAAAAGAATTATTGTTTTTCATGATATCAAATAAAGGTTCTATCTCATGTTGTAGAAAGTAAAACAGTGATCCAGAATTCTTTCAGCTGAATCTGCCTCATTGATGTTCAGAAATAATTAAAAGCACATAAATACAACTCTGTTGTAATGAATGACATTCACTCAGTGGAGCAATGAATGTGTATTAATGCTCAATACCCCACCAAGTGTGCAACTTACCCCCCTATTTGTGCCTGAACATTTGCTAAACGCCAAAGCTCTTAACTATTTAATGAAATGAAAACAAAAAAACTATATCAGATATATAACAAAATTTACAGATCCGCATTGTCAGTCAGGATAATTCAATGAGTGTGGAGCAGAAGAAGACACGGTTGGGAAGATCATGGTCACAGTCATGCGTTCTAAGCCTTCGACGTGAAAATGCTATTATTTAATTGTTGTAACAGACAATTAATTTAAAGGGCATTTAATTCTGAAATATTTTTTCATCTCTGTCAATTCTAAACCCAATCATCACGTCTGGCTTTTTAAGAAATAGTTTCTATCATCTGTTTTCAACCTCGCCACTTCAACTATTACACTATTTGCATGTACATATATACAGTAAGAATGTTTCAAGCTGCATTTCAGTGAGTAATACCTTGTTTTGGAGGTGATAGTATGCCTCTCACTGTGAAGTGGGAGTGTGAGAGTGGGAGCCCTCCTGTAACAATTTATCTGGGTCAAACATAGTGACGTAGTGACAGCACCGTTTGCTGACTGTTCCTATTACAGTTTTGCACCAGTTTCTCACACTCTGTACAAATACAAGTGAGCAAACAAGTGCATATTTAGCTGCAACCATTGCACTATGGCCAACGCAGTTTCTCTTCAAATGTATTAACTATGGGATAGGTTTTTGCAGTCATTGTTTTACTGTCATCTTGATTTCGAAAGCTTGTTATTTAATTTAAGATTACACAAAAGAAGGGACTTACGAAACTAAAACAATATATTTGCCCTTTCAACGTCTCATCATTTCTATTTGATTGTCGTGCAATACAAACTGATGAAATATATATTAATATATCAATGAAAATATACAGCATATTTTAATCGTTAACCACATGAAAACTACATTGGCTTAATTTTAGGTTTGTTATGTTAAGTCGAGAAAAAGTTTTTGATTGGCTTATTGAGGGTCAAAATTGTTTTCAGTTGGGTTTGCTTGATATTATTTTGCTGAGCCTAAACGTTTTAATTAAACTTAGTTAGTTAATCATATAATTATACTCAAGCATAACATAAAAATAAAAAAAATTAGTTTATGTACAAGACAATAGAAATTTTCTATATGTTAAAATTCAGGGTAGATAGATACTAATAGTATGCATGCTTTGACATGTAAAAGATAAATCATTCATAGGTTATTATCAATACCTGAAGATTTTGTGTCATCTTTAAATGATGCAGCTAAATGAGAATTGCATGACCGATGTGGTGACATTGTTTGATTTAGCTTTGACTTTTCTCTAACATTTGGATGGACAGGTTCTTCTTTCCATCTTTCCCTCTGACCAAGCCCCCCCTCCCCTCGTCTCCTTCCCCTTCTTCATCCTCCTCCTCCTTCATTCTCTCTCCCCTCCTCGCTGCTCCTCTCTTCTTCTTTCCATCTCCTCTAACAAACCCATAGCAGAGTCCCTCTGTTCTTCCACCCTGAGGCTGACCAGTGTGTCAGAGCTAACCAGGGAGAGGAACAGAGAGAGGGAAAGACAGAGATCGTAGGAGAGAGGCAAGAAGAGAGAGAAAGGGAAAGAGAGAGAGGGTTCATTTGGGCCTTTTTCAGGGGCAGCTGAAAAAAGGAAGATGAGACAGATGTACAGAGCCTGTTTCATCTTGTGGAAAAAGAAAGCGGGAGAGGCCAGACTCTTCATGCCTCTCATATTTTTCCATCTTTTTATATCGTGACCCATCACTCTTTCCGTCTTTAGACAACACTGGAGACATAATGTTGCCTGGATGTCAGACTGCCCCGTTTCCTCCCAGTACCCCAGTCACTTTGCACAATTTTAACACACAGTTGGTTCTATAGTATATTTTCCAACACTCTCCTTTTCACCCCCATCAGTGGCCCACTAACCGTACTAACCCACTAGCCTTGTTGCCAACATTTGTCAGAGTTCTATGATAGAAATATACATCAATATACTGATTTATAAATGGAATTCAAGACTCTCAAACTACTTGTAGCTGTGCTGGAAACCAGTATACACAGTATAATTTTGCATCAGCTTAGCAGCTAAAAGTAATAACTTTTAAGACCCCCAACTGTTACTAAAACTTTGCGTTGTTGGGGAAGGTTCATTCAAATCAACAAAAATCAAGTGTAAAATATGATTTCAGAAAAAAACCCAAATAAACAAGAATAAGACTTTTCTGAAACAAAAAGTTGTATTTCTATGCACTTTTCAAAAGAAAACAAACAGAATAAAACAACTATATAGTGTGAAATACAAGTGGTGATGAAGCCACAGGGAACTATCCTCCGACTGTTCCCCTCACCTCTATGAATCATTATGCCGTCTTTCAGCTCAGTGCTTTGATTTTATGTTCCCTACTTTGCTGTTTTGGTTCACTCTCACCTCCCTCATCTCATTTCAAGATACAGCATGCAAAAAACTAAAATAAAAAAAAATCTCAGAAAACCCACTCTATGCTACATAACCTGGCAATTAGTGACAGACTTAGCAAGTCGCTTGTGAATACAGCGGAACATCTCTCCACCGACTCCTGAACAGAGTCGGTGGAGAGAAAAGAATGAACATTTTTAAACTGTTTTGAAACTGTTTCCCTAGCTTCCTGTTGGCATAAAATCACGTTGCAGCTTTAAAGATGTTTTTTTTTTTTTTTTCCTCTTTGAGAGTTTGTGGCGAAAACACGATCACCTTTCAGCTTTGATCGGCCTTGACCTAAAGCCGATCTTTGCTTTAAGGTGTTGTAAATACGCTCCCCCCTAAAACTAGCAGATTCTCTAAACTGAATTATCAGCAGCCTCCTACTCAACACATCAGAGAGTTTGCAGCATGAACGTGTGTTTTGTAAAACTACACTCCACAACACACAGAGGAGCCCGACTGGGGTCAGCTGTTAGCAGCATCGGCGTTATTGTCGAGAAGCGACTGTAGAGTAACTCGATGCCCGTGCATTTACCATTGTGACTAGTGAATGTGTGATCCATCATCTGCACTGTGTTTTACAGGTGGCCTTTTGTGGTGCTTTTGTCTGGTCTACAGTTGCTCTGCACAAAATAGCATCCATTTGTGTTCTTGTCTGCGTGTATCTCTGTGCTCCATCAGCACCACAGCATCTTTAGCAGACAAAGTACACTCCGTCTTTCAGCTCACTGGGATGTGTGTTAGTGTGTCTGTATTGATTCAGTAAATATCTATGGGCACCATGTCTTATTTTGTGTGCTGCTCCTCACTGTGTGTCTGCCCGTTACCTGAATACCTGTGTATTTGTGGCACATCTACTTGAGACTGTGTTTGCTGTGAATGTACAATCCATTAGAATCTCTGAACGCCTGCATCTTGACAGTCAGTGCATGCATGTGTGTAAGAGTGTGTGCGCGCAAGGAACAGTATTCCCTGGGCTGCTAGTTATAATGTTTCTGGGGGTGATGGGGGGAACTTGAAAGCCCTGTGCTGCCCAAATCAAAACTAACAAGGAAATGATGGGGGCTCCTTTATCTCCTCTCTGGCCTGGAGGGCTGAGGGGGGAGAGAATGGGAGACTGGGGAGAGAGAGGGAAAGAGGAGGAGGAGGAGGAGGGAAGGTAGGGTGGAGGAAGAGGAGGAGGAGGACGGAGGGAGGGAGGGAGGGAGGGAGGGGGGGGTGGGGGGGCAGCCTGGCTTCCTCTTTGATTTGTAAAAAATGCATTACCTCCGAAATCAAACGGAAAATTACTGCGGCGTAGCAAAACACACAGACCAGGGGAGAGAGAGAGAAAAGGAGATGGGTGGGGCAGGAGGGAGGGGGGAGAAGACAGTGAATAGGTGCGTGTGAATAGAATGGAGGTGGGAAAGAGGAAAGGAGGATTCACCTGTATAGACTGTTGGATAGTGAAAGGGAGGATGGATATATATAGATGTACATGGGCAGTGCGTAGGTAGTGTGAGAGGTGGCTGGAGCAATCCTCAGAGGAGATGAGTTTATGCGTGCTGTGGACCACGAGAACACGGCAAATGGAACGGATGATACAGTATTGATGACCTGTAAGCCATAGGGAAAAGTACAACTTATAGATTACTACCACAAACACAAAGATATCCTATTTTCTGGAGACTCCTACCAGTCTCTGCTGAGGCTTTCATTCAGATGTACAGGTTAGGGGATTCGTACTCGAACAGGGGACACGCATCTATAAAGGGAGCCATGTTTAATCATGTGAAGGCCAGTGTGTGTTTTGATATCCAGCTGGTCCACTGAATAAAAAGTGATCTGGTGTAGACTACATGTAGACTAGCTTTGTTGAAAAATCCCATGTGAAGATAAGGAGCTTTCTATGAAGATATAACCTATAGCGGTTATTTGAACCTTTGCGATAACTTTCACTCATTATGAGAAGGAGAGTGTAGGCAGAGACGAGAGACAGAGAGGAGAAAAAGAATAAAAAATAATAATATGAATGATGAGGGGAAAAAAAAAAAGTGACTGAGATAGGATGAATGCCAACTCTATATTTGAAGACAGAAGGAGCGGCGTGCAAACAAGAAAGATGAAGAGAGAGGAGAGAGTGAGAGGGGCCACAATCCAAAGGCTAGAAGCAGGGTGAGAGCAAGTAAGGGATGGATAGATGAAGTCGGTCAGAGAGTGAGGGAGAGAGAGAGAGAAGTGCCTGGAGTTAGCAATAATAATTTATACAAACACACCTTAATAATTCACGTTCCATTTCAATGCTGGAGGGAAAATCCAAAATTCACAGAGCATAATTAAATAGAGGCATGAGTGTGAAGGGAGAGATAGAGAGACCCAGCATTAAAGATACCAGCGTAGCAGCAGGGCATCGCTTCCATCTGAGCTTTCTAAAACAACCCTGATGAAACTGTCATACCCAAACGAGATCACGTCCCCTTCGCTGGCTGTAGGAAAACTGAAACCTCTTAGCAAATGTCAGCAAATGTCTCCATTGCATTTACGGGAATTAGGAAACTACTAACTGAACAATCGTACTCAAGCACATGTGCTTTATCGTTTGTGAGGCCTTCAGATCACCCACTGAGATGAAAAAAATGGAGAATGGTGCAATGTAGTGGACTCCAATATCAACAGTTTGTCCATGCACGCCTGTGGTTCTTTCACTCGGGGTGCTCGGGTGTTTTTGAAGTGCAAAAGTTGAGATTTATTTATTTATTTTTAAAAAAAAAAAGCAATTTAAAATATCTCATATTTGAGTCGAAAAAAGTGTTTTGGTGAAAAATAATAATCAATATCAAATTTAACGCAGCTGTATATTTTGGTCAGTGTTTGTGATACCAAACATGTTCAAGTTCGATTTCTTCATCGACTGCCGATAATAACATATTTTAGTCGGTCATATCAGTGGAGTACATGCTATTTATTTATGTCATAACTTCAACCAAATTCACCCCGTAAGTAATGAACTGTGAGAACTACATACAACTTTTTTATTCCGCGAACCAAAACTTTGGCTCCATATTCCCCTCAAAACTAGTCTCAACTCTTTTACCTCATCTACACATTACAGATTAAAAGTCCTGAGAGGGTTCAACATTGACCAAGTTTCCAAAAGTCTGTTTAATTCCTCCAGTTCATAAATGCACTACGGGGATGTCCACATGTTGCATCAGACGCCGCCTCAGGTGACCACACAAGGCAGCATCCATCAAACACCTGATCTCCTCCAAAGACATATGAAACACAACCTTGCCCATATTTCACATCGACTTAACGTGTGTTTTTGGACTAATGTTGTACCCTTATGCAATACCTTCAATTTCAACAAAGTTTACAACTTTGACTCCTTGAAAGAACTCTGACTTTATCAAATATGAAATATCTGATGGTTTCAGTTGATGTGCAGAAGTCAGGTGACTGAATCTTTACCCCCCCTTTTTTTTTCTTCTCCATTTCGTTTTTTTGTTTCAGGTGTTTCGGAGGCATGGACTGTAACTGCGTCGGTGATCTGCTGCTCCCCCCGGTGCCGGCTCTCTGGACGCCAGGTCAGTCCCACCATCATGCACGTGTGTGTGGGCATTGTTTTTTTTAATTGCAGATTCTTTACCCTAAAGTGAGGAATTTTATAAAAATCCTCAGAACCAAAAGCATTTCTGAATCAAAAATTGAGTGCAGTTTCGTTATAAAAAAACACAACTGTCTTGATGAAAAACATTGATTCCTGTTAAAATAAATCTAAAATTAACCGCATGCACACACACTGGTAAACAAATTGGTCTGTGGTAGTAATAGTTTGCATGTCTAATTCTTTTATGAGGTCAGTTAGCGCTTTACTCATTTCAGGATGAGTCAAACCTGCTTAACTTCACCCTGATGTGCATACAGTCAGCTTTAGAATTCATGCAGCATCAATCCGATCTCTCCCAGTGAGCTGTCATCATCCTACTGACCAATCTGTTGAGGCCAGAGGGCATTAGCACAGACTAACATTGCTCAAGGCACATGCTGTGATATTAAACACATCATCCCTCACCTCCATTACTCATCAGTCATTTTGACAGCGATCCCTCTTGGCAAGCATGCGGGACAAATGACAGGGCCTAACCTCATCCTCCTCTCTTTCCTGCCCAGGGTTCGCCTTCCCGGACTGGGCTTACAAGCCGGAGTCAAGCCCCGGGTCCAGACAGATCCAGCTGTGGCACTTCATCCTGGAGTTGTTGCAAAAAGAGGAGTATCAGGGGGTGATCGCTTGGCAAGGGGACTACGGAGAGTTTGTCATCAAGGATCCAGATGAGGTGGCTCGGCTGTGGGGGTTAAGGAAATGCAAACCTCACATGAACTACGACAAGCTGAGCCGGGCGCTGAGGTGCGTGTTTGTGCATGATGTGTTGAATGTCAAGAGCTGTTGTTGATATCGGATAAATCAAGATGTTTATCACTCCGAGGTTTACATAAAATGTTTACTCTTGTTTACTCTTTTTCGTGTCGGTTTAATGGAAAGATAAAGATGAGGATTTTCCCTGTGGAACGTCAATACCTTCAATTTCTCCTTATCCGTAGACAAGCTAATGGAAAGTTCACCATTGAGCTGCAGAATAACAAAAAAAAAAAAAAAAATTCAATGGGGATTTTAAAATTAAACCCCAGTGAGAAATTGCTTGGATATCTTCAGAGTGGAGTGCAGGGGGAGTGTTTGGAACCAAACTCACTGGAGGTGATTTAAACAATAGTCCACACCTTCAGCAGTTTACACCCCCCAAACACACACACTATTTTCTTATGCAAAACCACCCTGACTTATTCAACCACACCCAACATACACACACTCACACACATACACATTCCGCTCCTTTGGCCTCTTGTTAATGAGGGGCTGTCGTCAGAGTCTAATTGTTATGAATTGGCTGGGGCCACAATTAGCCTTCTTGATTAGCCTCACGTAATTGCTCTATTAGGGGCCACGGCACAATCGCCATGCAAAGCAAAATGCATACACATCATTGCACCGAGCGCAGCCGCTGTGCATACATGCTGATCCTTACATGGTTGCTGTGTTAGTTGATATAGTGCGTCTGCATAATGAGGCGTCTCTCACCAGGATTAAACGCTGAGGTCCGTGTAATGCGTCTTGAATTCGATGCACTTATTGCGTCAGTTTAAAACAAAGAAATCTAAACGCTCAAAGAAACAGAACATCCACAAGTTTTTTTTCCAAGTTTGTACCTCCCGCGCTTCCACACCTGAGCTCAGATTCTTCACCTTAGCCAGATGGCGTCTTGTTATTCCTCTTACTGCTGATCAGTCTGGCATCCTGGCAGACCGTACATTGTGACACCTCTGTGGGTGGCACAGGAAGCTGGCATGACAGCAGTTCCACATGCCCAGCGGGGAAAACAACTGAGGTTGTTACCATGGAGATGGCTCCCCAACTCTTTAGAAATGCGCTTCGCCGTGGGAAACATGAAGCTTTCTTGGTTTCATTCGCATTTGTACATCACCTGGACTGAATGTCAACGTACCAACGGCTCGTGATGATTTAAATTAAATATCCATCCTACATTTACGGCTCTTCAAAAGAAAACAGGTGCAAGAGATAAAACATTTAAAGTCTGAGATGCTATTTTTCCATTTATTTTAATGCCATGATTTATACCCATAACGCAATAATAGTTTTTAAAAATAGTAAATTTTTCACAATAAGTATTTTAGTTGTGATGTTACCTGCACGTTCAGGGCCTCTGAGGCTCAAAGGCGTTCAACTGCTTTATCTGATACCAGCCGAATAAAATTTCCCTTTAAAGACCCATATTGCATTGAATCAAGGCAGTCAGACATGAATTGATTTGAGGAAGGAGGAGATAAATAAAAACAGTGGGAAATCAGCATAGTTCTCCCCCTACAGCATTCTAGTTGTTTACTTATTCTTTTCTGCTTGGAGTGAAACACAAATCCTTGATGCGAGCATTGTATTAATCCTTCCCTCTGCTTTTCCTGTTCCTTTTTCCTTCATCCTTTATCCCCTCCCTCCCTCCCGCCCCATCCCTCCTTCAATATCCTCTCATCCTCCTCTGCAGGTATTACTACAACAAACGCATTTTGCACAAAACCAAAGGGAAACGCTTCACCTACAAGTTCAACTTCAGTAAGGTTGTGCTGGTTAACTACCCCATCCTCGACATGGCCAACTCCCCCTTCTTTTTGGCACAAAACCACTTCAACGGCGGCTCCACGGCACCCGATTGCAGCCCAGAGGTATGAAGGGTAGAGCGGGAGGGAGAATTTATAAGAGGAAAGTTTTAAAGAGTCAATTGTATACCAACAAAACATTTACAATCTGATAATAATCATTTGTAATTTAAATTAGAACCATAATAAATTTAACCCTGTGATTCTACGGTCTATGACGCCATAATACTCAGACTACTTTAAAACAGAGTAAACCAGAGAGAGGAATGAGGAACAGCAGGAGATGGTTCTCCACTTCTTATTCTTTAATTAATAGTGATTTAATTCAGGTAACTGAAATCCATTTCACTCTAGTGAATCTGCTGTTGTAAGTCTCAGGCCCCTGCTGTGCATTCGCTTTTTACAAGAGAATGGGTGGTATTCATTGTGTGTATCTTTTATTTGCTCTCTAGTGGCGATGCTAATTGAATACTCATTTTCCCTGAGATAGTATAAAATTTTCAAAGAGATGATTTGCACGCACCGAGAAGACGGAAGCATGAACAAAACAGTCCTTCATTTAGAGCTGAAATACTACAATTGTTTTTCTATGTGTGGAAAAAATGAACCAGTGTGCAAATATCTTTAAAAAATTTGATTTCCTTCATTACATATAACATATTTTAAATGGGAAGCTTCTGCCAGTGTGCAGGTAATTTCAGGAATGTTCAGTTGATGTCCTAGAAAGGGTGAATAACTTAAAAGTACAGTAGAGAATTATCCATGATTTGTCTGTGCCATCATTAAGATGGGATAAGGAGACACAGACTCTGAAGGAGAAAGCGAAGGGGCACGGTCTTAACTTGTCCTTAAAACAAAAGGAGACGTTATCCCCGCGTTCTCTCATCCCCGTCTCCGACGGCGTATCCATCTGTCATCGATTGACAATGAAAGAAATAGAAAGCAAAGGGGTCGCGTCAGATCAGATCAATGGCGGGTCATTAATGCGGTTTGTTAAGCAACGTAGATCTCACAGCTTGGGAGTACAGTCTCGCCTTTCAAAGTTGGGGCTGCAAGTGTGACAGATACTATTGATCCAAAGTCCTGTTGGCGGAAAAAAAAAAAAAAAATCCCCCCTTTGTCCCCTTGATTCCTGAGATTCAACTGTTCTATTTATTTTGCTTTCTTCTTCTCCTCCATGTGTTTAACACAGAAAAAAAAATGCACACACACACACACACAGATATACACACCCGGTTACCCTGCATCCTGAATGAATGTCATTCTCTCAGATGTTGGTCCTATTTGTCCTGCAACGCTTTGCAGACAAAATCGGCCCACAATCCCTCTCTCCCTCATCATTTATCCTTTGTGCCCACGGTCTTAATTGCTGTTCTCCAGTGGACTCTGAGTGTCTCTGTCCTTCTGTTTCCCTTTTTACCCCCAGTCCCATGACACTTTTTTTTTTTTTTAAAATCCTGTCTTTGCTACGACTCTCGTCACTTTTTTGCATCACACTCTGCGGGGTGCTGCTGTCAACATGTAAATGTACCCCTGCACAATCCACCCACAACACGAGGGCAGATCCGTAGGCTTGCATGTGTGTTCAGTTTCAGAAGTACAAAAGCTAATTTTTGCTCTCCCCGTCTTCGTCACTCAGACCATACAGTCCCTGTTTCCTCGTTTGCCAGACTCCGGCAGGGGAGCATCCCTGTTTGATCGAGGGGCCACGGCGCCGGGGCCTGAAGGAGACAAGCTGAGACTGGACACATTCCCCTTCCTCGGTTCAGGTGAGCGAATACATGAGGAAAAGTCAGCCCAAAACTCCAGAGCACAAATAGGAATCTTTCAGTATCCCAGAGACAAAGTGTTGGCCATGAGTAAGAGCAGCTCATATAGAGGGTGTCTGAGGTGCATAGGCGGTCAATACACAGAAGACAGACCAGCTTAAACAAGGGGAGGTAAAGACAGCAGGAGGAAAAGCTGGGAGAGGAATGAGGATATGGGGAGGCATGAACATTTATTGTTAAAGGAAATAAGAGAGATGGTTGTCCCATCGCAGTGTGCAGCGCGGCTGTGCTTCAGGTAAAGCAGCCGGGTTAGCTGCTAAATTATGCATATCAGCGGTAGTAAGAAACAAGACGAAGGTTGGACAAATCCTCCAGCTTTTCATCCTGATTTTTTTTTTTTTTTTTATATTTGCCCAATTTTTTTTTTTACAGCTTCAATAAACACACACACACACACACACACACACACACACACACACACACACACACACACACACACACACACACACACACACACACACACACACACACACAGTGTAGATTTTTTGCAAGTTTGCTTGACAACATACATGCGCTTGCCTTTGTTTGCACAATCCATGCGTGCATCAGAATGTGTACAAAAAGTGCTGGAGCTGGAGAGGTAAACAGATCTACCCCATCCCTCCACCCTCCCCGCGCTGTTTATCCTCAGGTCCTATTCCCCCCTTCTTCCATTCTCACCCCTCCTTTCTCTCCCATGTGTCCCCACTGTCCTAATCCCTTCCCAGGCAGGAAGGCCCTAATTGAGGGTGCAGGCTTCAGTTTGTGGCCTGTGGGCGCCCATTACTGTGTTTTCATAAGCAAGTGAGGCCTGCCTGACTGATTCAATATTCATGTGTCTGCCAGCTACTCCTGGCCCCGCACGCAGAGACTTCACCACTGTCAAATTAGCCCTGCATAGTAAATAACGGAGTGAAAGAGGGAGCGAGAAACGAGAGGAAAGAAGGACTGAGAAAAGGAGGCAGAGAGAGAATGTTTGAGTCGGTTGTCAGCTGGAAGGAAGTGCAGTAGGTGGAGAGGCAATTCTTTTGTTTGTTCATTAAAATTGAATTCCAGCATCACCTCAAATTTGACCACCCCCCCACCCCCCTTTCTTCGCTCTCATGTGACGCTCGAAAGGAACCGAATTCAAATATGGTGCAATATTTCATTTGCAACATCATACGGTTTTGGTTTTTTTTTTTTTTTGCTTAATCTGGAATGATATTGTGACAAAACGTCGGCGGCGGGGATGAGAGGTTGTTGCAAGTTGCAAGTTTCCTCTCTGTCAGTTACTTAACCTCTGGACGTACACACACTCGGGTACCGATGCATTTTTTATTATTAGTCCTGTGGAAGATGTTTCGACTGGGCGACCGCCACCGCTCTGAAGATGAGCATCCAAAACTGAGGCGGCGTGTCACCATATATTTCCTTTTCAACATACAGAAATAATAAATGATTTGGAGGATGATTCCTTAATACTTGCATTTTTAATTTTTTTCATTTCCACCCATCCATCCATACATACCTACAATGTAAAATCTTTGTGTTCCCTGTGAAATGGTTGTACTGTGCAGTACTGGTATGCATAAATGAACCGTCAGATTTTTTTTTTTTGATTTTTTTTGTTTAAGGCAAGTGATCCAGATTTAGCCCCTGTGGCTCCAGATTAGAATTGCTAATATACTCTAGCATAATTAGTGAACATTCTTGGGTGCTGTATGTCAAGAAACCTTTGGTCCTTCAGAGAGTTAACCACCATCTCTGGATTTTCTCTATCCTAGGTGCCCCGTGCTACTCCAAGCCCCCGTCCCTGCTGGGCCCGTACCCGCGCAACCCACCCTTTGACTACCCTTGGGGCTTCAACCCCTACCTCTCAGGGGCCTTCTCTCTCAATAACTGCCCCAAACTACCCCCTGGCTCTCTCTACCCCTCCCAGTTTTACCCAAACCCTTTGCAAAGCAGCCTCTCCCAGCTGCCTCACCCCTTCTCCTCGGTGCTTCCCCCTGGGGAGACAGGTGCGGGTGACAGGGGAGCAGTGGGGCAAACAGCTGGGACAAACGGAACGGCGAGCGGTCAGCCGGTCCGGCTCTGCCTCCCGCCTTACCCCGGAACTTTCTCAGTGGGTCGAACGGACGTCGGTTTGTCGTTGGGGGAAAGGGAAAGAGCGGAGGCCAATCCCTCAACCACCGGGTTGAGTCTGGGTTTGGGAGTGGTCGGCCTGGGAGGTGGGACCGGGACGGGTCAGCAGAGCCCCACAGAGAGGAGAGGAGGCGTGAAGCAGGACCCGGAGTCAGACTCAGACCTGGAGATCACAGATCTGAGTGACTGCAGCTCGGACAATGAAAACGAGCATGAATTTGGTGTCAGGAAAGAATCCAGCCTGGCAAATCGATCACAGTTACTGATGGATGGAAAGAAAGGGAGCATGCTTCCACCTATCTCCTCACTCCCCCCGCCAGCATCCCCGCATCCTCTGAAGAGCCTGATGCCCATCAGTCCTCCACCCGTGGCTTCATCACTTTCCCCCTCTATGGCACTGCATGAAAGACATAGGGAGACGGAGACTCTCAAAATGATTCACAGCTAATACATCATGTCCTTTATCCACCATCTTCACCAGTCTGAACTCTCTCTTTTTCTCTCCTCCCTTTTCTCTGAGACACTTTTCTGCTTTAAGTGGTCAATTTCTCAATCAATCCCACTAAAAACTTTTCTTTTTTTTCCCCCAGGAAAGGCACTTATGTTCTTTACTCCTAAAATTACTGTTTCCCTGTTTGCTGTGTAAGTTTTTAACTTGCTTACAGTCCACTACCCCGCTGAGTTGTCAATTTTTCGAAGTATGGGGGGTACAGTTTTAAGAGTATCGGCTGTTTCACCGTCTTATCCTTTCAGTTTTGATCTCTCACACCAAATAATTACCCCATGCTTTCCAGACTTGTTTTACGCATTGCCAGCAATGTGCTGCTATATGCTGTCAACAGGCAGGCAATGGTAGAAGGCAGTGAGGTGGTAAATTACAGCACAGCAACGCCTGCCTTGACAAACATTAACAAACAACATCCTGATACAAACAGAACAGAACAACAAATATCGTTCAGATCGATCTAATTTTACAGATTTGTCCTGTAATTCTTCAGGTTTGGACTTTTGTGTATTATCACTCTGACTTTTGAGGCATGGTAAAATACTGCAACCTAGTGGTTTGTTCTGTCAACATCTGCTTCAAAAAAAAAAAAAAAAATCATATCCCCTCGTAATCTTGTGAGTAAAATTGTTTCCCTCCAGTTTCCGATTACTTTGATATAATATTGTTTCTTGCTGGTTAATTTGAATGTTAAAATCCATCATTCTAATAGTGTTAAGTGTGGTAATCTGTGAATATTTATTTTGTCTTGTGGTTCAAGTATTTCCTGCACATTTGCTAACAGGACAGAAAAAGAGAGTGGAGGGAGCTGGACCAATCTAGAAATTTGTATGAAATATTTCTGTGTATATATTTTATTATGGTGTACATTACATTTAATGATTATTCATGATAAGATTTTAGCTGTATTGTTGTGATTTAATTCAGTATGTAAACATGTTGGAAAAATTATAAGCTTAGGTGTATAAAAGTTTAAATTATTAATGGCAAAAGATCTGCACTCTGAAGATGTTTTTCTATTATGAGGACAGAGTTCACACTGGGAATTATCTCAGACTGTCTCAGCCCCAATTAATTGTGCCCTTTGGTCATTTTTTGCCAGATGCCCAATGTACAAACCCTTTGGGTTCAAATATATGCTGGTAGACTTATTTTTATAGTTAACATTCACCCAATGTATCTGTACTGTAATTAGTCTAATGTGAATAATATTGGCCTTTTATTTTCTTCCATAAATCTCCCCTCTAAAATCTGTTTTGATTATTTTACAATTTGGACTTTTAGTCCATGCCAGCAGCAGGGCAATTGGATTTGCCGAGCATATTTAACGTTGATGAAAAAAAAATTCTATCACTGGTTTATCTCTGATATACAAGATCTAATGGGACACTTTCACTAGTTTCTTGGCACAGAGTGAACACTGAACCATACTGTACAGCTTCATAGCCTTTATAACACATGGTTTTTCAGCAGTGGCGGTATACGATTAGTCGTGACAGCTCTATTGTAAAGTTGATGTAAAGCTCTGTGTTTTTTTGGGGTTTTTTTGAGTTGCTAGAGGAAAGGCCTCCACTCAACTCCATGTGGAGTACACCAACAGCTGTAAATACTGTTTCCTTTATGTGTGTGTGCGCGTGTGTGTGTGTGTGTGTGTATGTGTGCGTGTGCGTGTGCTTGTGTGTACACATCTGAAAATGGCAAAGAAGGGATTTTACCTGTCATTTCTCTTTGTTTTACCGTAAAGAGGAAAAATGGAAAGTGCAAAAAAAAAAAAAGAAGAAGAAAAAGATTCATATCTTCAAAAGCAATAAACATTATTCTGGATAGTGCGCTGTTTTTCATTGTGACTTTGTTTAATTGGTATTATTCTATTATTATAGTGTTGGAATTTCATTGCAGATTTTCCATCACATTATCTTTTAAATGTTAATAAAATTCAGTGGATTGTTTTCACACAATACAGTGCATTTATACAGGAAGACTTAAACTGCCCCCCCCCCCCACCACCTCTATAAGCCTTTAACAAAGGCTTAGGTAATCATTTCATTAGTGATTCACACATTGTGTAAACCTGCTCACTGTTCTGCAGTTAAAACATGGTTTGAACATAAATAGCATGACAATATAAAGTGAGCATCATCTTGAAGCATCAAATCAACTGTTTTATATCTACAGCAGCCACTGAAATGTATAACAAGTGGATTACGAATGTCACAAATGATGAAGAGCAGGAGCAGACAGAAATCCAGAAGGAGGACCCACATAATAAAGAGGCCAGGATCACCTTTAATTCAGTTCATGATGGCCATCCAGAGACACACACTTCAACATGATTCCTGTGAACTCTCTTGAACAGCAAATACAGGATGGTACCATATACGATAACACTTTTTAAACAAACATACCTGGGGTTTAAGATAAATTTTACAGCATTGTGTCAATCTTTAATGCAGAATTTAATCAATACATTTAAGCCACAACAGGCTTCATTTCAAGCCAAAGTTAAAGCCAACAAACAAACTTACATGTAGGTACTATTGTGTGGGAACCACCATGATGCAGTCAAGAATAAATTTTGACCACAGATATTTTTGTGTACAAAATATGTATTGATCAAATCAAAGATTTTGGGAGACACAAACCCCCGCTGCAGAACAACCCAATAGGTTTCTGTGACTTAAAAATTAGCCGTACTTTTCCCATTATTACTGCCACTGTCTAGTGCAGAACTGCTGCTGCTGAAACTGTTCAAAAAACAGAAAAAAACCCCAAGAAAAAGTTTATAAATAATTTATTTCAATAAACATCACCAATTTCATGTTCAAATAACGATTCAATCTCATCCAAGTTATGAGTCTGATGTTTGTATGTATTTTGAATTTCTTTCTTCAATTAATTTTTTTTCATCTACGGGGCAAAAATACCAGCTCATTAAAAATGTGTGTGAATGAGAGGGACCCAAGTGGAAGAGTGAGGTGACAGGGAGAAGAGATCAAGAAGGTGGAGGATTCTAAGGGTCAGGGTCAACAATCCAGAGCAATGGAGAGTGTGGAAAAGAGGTGAAAAAACGTGTCCAGGCAGGATGGAACGGGTGGAGGAAAGTGTCAGGTGTGATGTGACACAAGAGTTCAATACTGGCTCATGTGCCACACAGAAGAATGGGACCGCGCCAAACCACAAGATGGCGCTAGGAGGTCATAAGAGAAAAAAGTTTGACGACCTTATACTATAATCCCAACTGTTGCCTTTATGTGAACGCTCTTTATTTTCCATTAGTTTTAATTTAATTTGCTAAAATATACACCATCTGTTCAGAATGACTCCACATGATTGTCTAAAATTTAATTCTGGAGAGATAGTGTATAGGTCACATAATAAACACTAAACAGACTATTGTTTCGTTTTGGATCAATTAATTAAAGAATAAAATAATCGTTCCGTTTAATTCAATAGGCTCAAAAATGAATACAGATGATTAAAAGGAAGGGCTATGCAATAAATGATGAGTAATGTCGAAAATGAGATAACAATTGTCAAAGTACTATTAAAACGTGTGTAAAATGTGCAAAATATTTATCTGAACTCAGTACTTTGACATTATTTACTAAAATATTTTTTAATTCGACTCGTTTCAGCGACACACACACACAGCGTAAACCGTGAGAGCGAGGGGACCGGTTTAAGTGTAACACAGTGCGGAAACAAGCACTTTAAACTACTTTATAATTGGCAGCTGTGAATCTTCACATAAGTAAATATTTACATAAAAGCCATTTCGTATTTATTTAACAAGTGTTTTCCTCAACGATTCTGAAAGGTTAAACCTTAGTTATAAGAAACCTCTCATCGATGCGGTCTTTTTTTTTTTTTTTTTTAATGTGTACTTCCGCGTACAATGTTTTTTTCCTCCTGACACAGGACAACTTTCGAACAGGAAACCTGTCGGACGGCTGCGACTGTCGTTTTCTCTGTATTTACGGGTGAGTTTTTTTTTTTGTTGTTGTTTTTTTTTTGTTTAACCTTAAAACTATGTCGGGTGATGACAAAGTTTTTTTTTTTTAAGGAGCGTTTTGATTGCTGTGTGTGGTGAATTGTAAGCGGATAGTTGTTTTAGCGGTAGTAATGGCTTACCCCCCTGACGGAGCCCGAGCAGCAGACGGTCTGGTCCTCATACAGGAATGTCCTCGTCTGATTTCACCTCATCGTACCTGAATGGAGAAGAAAAAAAATCATTAATTTACTAAAAACATTCTATTTTTTTAATAAACCCACAAATATTGGGTCAGAACATTTTTTAACAGCTGCAGTTTTTGCGGTTGTAACAACTTCAGGGAAGTTCGGAAAGTTTTTTTTTTGTGTGTGTGTGTTTTTTTTTGTCCGTGTGTGTTTTCTGCTAAAGCTATCTGGGATTTTACGATTCGCGTTTTAGGTTTTGATCCCAAAGTACAAATCACTTTAATATTCTCCCCGGGAGTTATGTGGTGGCATTTGTAGTCATCGGCGAGTTTTATAGCAAGTGACCTTGTGAAATGTTGTGCTTTCTGATCGTCTTCACAAGACTATCCGTCTGAAATGTGTCATAGCACCGGAGTAGTGTGGTTATTACAGCTGGCTTTCCTTTTAAACACCATTTTTAGACATTATCCGCCTCAACTTCCATTAACTTCACATGGACTGATCACCGATCTTTCCTCTTATGTAATTATCAATATTGATTTTGTCCTAGATGAGAGGTGCAGACAAACCCCCTGCACAGGATGACACTAGCCCCCTCCCTGCCCCATCTACCCCCCACCCCCCATCTCCTCCCCTCTGTATATCCTATACCATTCATTCATCCAATCAGCCCATATGGAGTGTGTGTGTGTGTGTGTGTGTGGGGGGGGGGGTGCTCAGGGCAGACAGTGCTCAGTAATTAGTGTCTGCATATAATTGATTACCCATGATGATTTTGCCTTGTGAATCAGAGGACACCGCCTGTGCAGAGCTGGGGAGGGTTTCTTTGCACTCGCAGGAAATGAGCAGGTTGCAGTACTTTCTGTACTGCATGATCTCACTGAACCTAAAAATGGGAGGCCAAATCATTTTTGGTTGCCAGTAAAAAAAATTTCCCCCTTAAAATGCATGAATTCCTCCTTCAAAATAAGCAATTTTTTTTTTTTCGACAAACTTCCCACTGGGGTTTGTTTTAAATTTCTACCTGTGTGACTTTTACTCCTCTTATATTTTTCTCTCAAAGCACACGCTCCCTCTAAGTAAACGTATTATTCTGCTCCATTACAATAACAATTACTTTTACTGATTGCTTGGTGGTGTCCTGTGTTGAGGGCGTTGCAGCTGGCAGATTCAGAAGCTGTGGCGTTTTCCCCAGCCGCCCTCTGCACCCCAGAGGCCCCATGTGAAACAGGCTCTGCCACTTCCTGTTACACTCTGCTTGACTAGAGGAGCACTGCACTTGTCATCTCTACCTCTCTTTGCGTTTTACAAGTGTGGACTTGCCTGGAGCCCAAAGGCTACCTTCTCTTCCTTTTAAAGGAATTTTGACTGAAAACTAGGTTGCTGTGCCGCTCTTTTCCTTTCCTGTCTCTCACTCTCTATTGTCAGGGGCCTCACCTACTTCATACGTCCGTCAGATGGTGAGAAGATAAAGTCAAACCAGGCTTTGGCGAGGCGTAGCAGTCGTCGTTAGCGTCTATTAGCCATGCTCAGCAAATGGAATGACAGGTAATGGTACCCGTAGTGAAACAGCCAGGAGGTGTCTGGAGGGCCTGGAGCTGTGTTGTGGGATAGCTAATAATTTACTGTAGCCAGTCTCAGACTTCAAAGGAGACGCAGGTATTCTTCTCTGGCTGTAGTTAGATTGACGCACAGGCAGCAGGTAATGAGAGACAGAGCAGAACGGCGCTTCTTCTCCCTGCGGGTCAGTGGTGAAATCTCCTGATTCCTCCTGACTGAGCCCAGCAGGTGAGTTGGGTTGAAGTTACAAAAGTATGTGAGCGTGTATGTGTTTGCACAAGTGTAGAGGAAGGTTGTTTCTCCGTACTTCACCTGTAATCCAACTACAACTCTGACAACAGCCAATGTCAAGTCTGTGAAAGTTGACACACTGCTCGGTGTCGCCGTGTTTCTGCAGCTGGAACAAATCTTACACTGACCACTTGCTTTATAAAGTACATTCTCCATTCCCCCATTGACATGCATTCATAAAGCGATGGCCGAGGCTGCAATGTAAGGTTTGCAGCCTGTTCCTCAGAAGTGATGCAACCCCGTCTGGCAGATTGCCCCACTGTGCATCAATGCTCATTCATTCAGACATAGACACACACACTGATGGAACAGTCAACCGGAAGTTGTTTTTTTTTAAAAAATCAATAAATAGTTACTTAATTGAATTTCTAGAGACTGCTCTGATGACAACAACATTCAGCATCACCCCATTGGCTGTATTTGGACTCTTTTTTTTTTAATAGGCAATTTTCCTTCGCAGATGCTGTCAAAACATTCTAAATATAGACATGACTGTGCAAATAAATGTTTTGTTCATTGAGTGTATTTGTGTAACTAATCTAATTAGACTCATAGGATAGTATTAGAATAAAACAGACAGAAGTAAAGTCATCAAATGAAAATGAAGCTCAAAAAAGCTCAAATGTCATGACTGTGTCTGTTCCTGTTCTTTCTATGACAAATAAACTGACCTAGATTTTCACAGTTGGTGTAACGTTATATTATCATGCTTGTGTTCTTTGCTTGAGCTGAGGGCGTGTGTATCACACACAAACATCGATTGTTGTTGTCAAGATTACTGTTTGGTACTCATGTGTTATCAGCTCATTAATTTGTAGCTCAACGTATTAACCTGACAGTCTCTATAACATCTCTACTGTCAGGCCTACCAACCCCCCCCCCCCACCCAAACCCAGCTCGTAAAACACACGACCCCCAACCCCTCCAAAAAAAAAATGAATGCAGCCAAATGTCAGAAGACTTACATGCCTTCACACGTAAAAACAAGGAGGATTTTGTGAGTGTATGAACCTGGGCTGTGGCAACTTGTTCCTCAACCTCTGGAAAAAAAAAAAGAGTTGAAAATGGAAAGAATTACATCCGTTTTGTGTGAATCAGAGAAATGGCTAGAAAGTCAGAGAAAGAGCTCTTTCATTTGAGGGTCAGGGTGGAAAAAGCGAGAGTAGACTCCGTGGATGATGTTTACTCTTGAGCACAGAATGATTTCGGGTGGATGGGGGGGGGGTGTCGAGGTGAAAGGTCCTCCTGTCTGTCCAAGTGTGTGCAGACAATCTGTCTGACTGTACGGGACACACTCGGGCCCTTTCAAATTAAAAGGAATCTTGTATTTGTCATTTCAGGAGAACACTATTGATAATGTCTCTTATTATGTAACGAGTCATTCTTGTTTTTTTGAATGATGCCAAGTGGTTTTTTTCACTTCCAATAAAAAAATAATGATCAACTTGGAGAGAAAGGGGACACCCCCCCCCCCTCCAAGAAGAACTAGGGTGGAAAGAACCTTCTTCCTTGATGGATGCATCAAAACCAGAATCCGAATCAGGTTTTTGGCCAAGTTTGTCCACACAGAAAAGGAATTTCACTCCGGTTTGATTTGGCTCACAAAGAACAAGATGCCAGGAATTTTAGGTTAAAAAATTGAATAAAAGTGTGGGTTGTTCCAAAGCCCACAGCCATCACTATAGTCTGTTAAATGCAGCCTCGGGTTGTTCATTTGCAGATCCAAAACCACATCATTTCTAATTAAACTGTCAGTAGTCAAGTTGCATGCTGGGTCATGTAGGCAGCATGCAACTTGAAAAGAATAACTCATAGAATGAAGAAGATTATCTGTTTCTGTTGGGGTTTTTAATGTGTGTCTGCAGGTGTAGTTCTTAATTGGCAAAATACTAAACTTCAATATTTTGCCCGTATGAACTTCAGTGTTTGACTTGAATGTTAAGCAGCCACATTTGGAGGGATTATATCATCCTGGTTATAAATTTGCCTGTGAATTTAATCGTTTGATTTTTATGACCTCAGAGATAAAGGTGGAATAAATCCTTGATGCCATGTTAATCGTCTGGGGGAGAGCTAACAGGATAGGGAGGGAAAGAAAGAGAGAAGAATGTTGCATTTCTGTATCGCAGACTGTTGGCATAAGGTTAGAATCAGGAAACAAGGTGACCTCAGGAACGAGTCCAGAGGTATTTTTGGCCTCTCTGATGCTGGGCAGATGAAATTCCTCTCTGAAATATCGTTGTGGTTGTTTGGTTTCACGTCAGAATCAGCACCCTAATGACAGCTGGGCAGAAAATAAATAAATTCACCCACTTATATACGCACCCATGCAAGCACACACACACACACACACACACACACACACACACACACACACACACACACACACACACACACACACACACACACACACACACACACACACACACACACACACACACACAGATGAACACAGTTACTGTGGGTTGCAAATCCATGCCAGTCGATTGGCTCCGGCCTGTCGACTGTTCCCCTGAAGCCAGTGACCTCCATATGGAAGGCAGGGAAAAAGAGAGGATGGAGGGGTAGGAGTAGTTTGTGGAGTGGGATTGTTGAACATCATCCTCAAATCTCTTCTCTGAGATCGGTGGCGGTGTTGGTGGGGGACTGTTTTCAGCATCATAAACCTCTGTTTGGTAATATCTGTTCAGCTGATATCACATAATATGTAACGAGAAGGTCAGTAATTCTCTGCAGCGGTTGTGTTGAAATAAAAAGAAAAGGTCATAGCTGTAAAACTACAGAGGAGACGTGCCAGTGGTGCAAAAAGTCATTTTAAAAGGTGGAAACCAAGAGGGATTCAGCTGTATAATTCCTTTGGATTAAAAGCTGAAAACAATGAACAGCATATAAGGTGGGATCCAGTGAAGCAATGAATAGACCTGCCTGTTTTTCCCTGCCCTGTTGGCCATAATCTTATTTTAGCCACTACGTAATGGTCGTTAAATTACATAATTGGCCCTTGTCTGCCAGCCATGAATGCACAGGCTGGCTCAGAGCACCCGCACAAGGAGCCGTTTTATTTTAGGGCCTGGAGGTGGAGGAGACGAAAGAGGGAGGTTAAGAGGGACGGGGAGAGAGAGAGAGAAAGGGAAAGGAAACAGAAGACATGGAGAGGTGAAGAAGAAAGGATGTGGTACCGAAAGAAATGAAAGAGTAAAGTTTGAGCGATTTCACCGTGGAGGAGCCTCCTCCTCATCCTCCTCTTCTCACATGCCGATGTCACCCCTCCTCTACAAACACGCCGCCGTCCTTGTTATCTTCGGTGGACCCTCTCCTTTGTTTGCTTACAGTCAATGTGGCCACCAGATTTCTGCCATTCCTGTTGCCCTTTTAACTCTGTGAATTTTACTTACATTCAATCACATTACTAAGCCTTGTTATCTAGAAATGTCTTATCTCTGTGAATTCTTAGGAACCTTATCTTTCATCAAGTCCGTTTGTAGAATGATCAAAAATGCCGACGTTGTGGATGCAGAACACCGTCGTTTCAAGTTTGACACTCACTTGTTGATGACATCATCCGGTCGAGCTTGTTTTGCTCTCTGCAGATAATTAAATTAGCCACCGACTGTTTATCGCTGTTGAACTCGTCAATGAGCGTTTATCGCCGCCATCATCATCATGGATCATTTACAACAAAGTCAAAGCCCTGCTGTCGGCGCATTTTGTCGTCCAGCCACATGAAAAAGGAGAGTCGAATAAGATTTGAAGCAAAAAGTTAGCCATCGAAACTAAAATATGGGATCAACCCTAGAAACTAAAATAAAACTGATGCAGATGCCGATTGATCAAGATTGATTATTTATAAAACCTTATAAATAAACCTAACAGTACCACTAAATGTGCATAAAATTAACAGATGAAGAGGATTAAAGTCATCGATCACTATTATTTGTGTGGTAATCAGAGGTTTAAATTTCATCATGACAATCCAAGCTATTAGTGTGTTCCAGTACCTGCAGCATTCAGCAGTGGAACAAATATTTTCATGATTTTAAGAGTGTTTCCAGTTGGAGCAGCAGAGATGTTCTAACCAAACCAAGACCTTTGTTTAATGTTATATGGGATATTTGCTTAACAAATAATATCAACATTAACATTAAAACTTGCTTCTAGCTGGAAAATATTTAAGTACCACCCGACTAAAGTTTTCTTTCCATGATGACAAATGAAAGGTTACTATTATACTCACAACTGTAAATGCGTCAAATTCAGCGTCAAATTTTAAGGCATCAAGAAATCTGTAAAACTTGTGGTTTCATTATTGGTATTTTTGTGCTCAAGCATGTACAGTAAATGCATGGTAAGATGTCGTGTGTGTTTCGGTTTAATATGCAGACAGATTGCAGACTTTGGAGTGTGTTTTCACTGCTAACTCCCTGTTAACTGTTCCAGCTGCAGTCAGAAGTCAAACTTGTAGTTTTTGCTCAAACAGAGTTTTTGGATGCTTCTTTGTTTGTTGGATTTTCTGGAGTTTCTCAAACTTAATTTTCCACAGCCGGGTTTTATGTCTTTCCACTGGTACTGCTACTTTGTTTTTCATTTCCTGCTGCAATGTCTCCTTTTCAATTCATGTCCTCTCTCTCTCTCTCTCTCTCTCTCTCTCTCTCTCTCTCTCTCTCTCAATAGGCCCCTTGCTTCCCCCCCTCTGTTTAGTCTGTAGGGTTCATATAAGCTAGTGCCTTCAGCCACAGTCATGTTTGCCACTCCTTGTAAGTCCTACATGTGAAATAACAGCACACAGGCCTTGACGTCTGCACATGAAACACATTGGTTTATTGGGTTTTGAATTAAAAGCTTAAAATAAATGTGAAATACCCACTGAGATTCCAGTATGGCCGCAGCTTTACTTATTTACCGGTACGTAATGTGTGTTAGTTGCGGTCTATCCATCTCCGGGCTGTCATAGTAACAGGATGCTGATATTTGGATAATATACATGTAAATCCAGCGGTGGTAGGCCACACCTTCTGATTCACACCCTTTACTAGGCTTTCTGTTCCTCATTTTGACATCGTTTCTGTTCGTGCTGTGCTGTGACTTCCTGTTCTGGTTACTATAATAAATGTAGAACACACAGGGACTGCAGGTCACTTTGATGCAATTCTTCCCGTCTTCATTTTCCCCGCCTCGTCTCACTTCTGCTGTCTTTCTCTCCTCTCGATCTGCCTCTCTGCCTTCCTCCACTCATTCAATTTGTCATATAAGAAATAGCTCTGATAGCTTCCTGAGGAAATTACACCCACTTCCTGTCTGTGTGCCTCCCCATTTACCACCTTCCACTCCCCCGTTTTAAAAAAAAAAAAAAAAAAGTTGTTTTTTTAAATTTCTTCTTCTTTGGTCGGAAGCCTCGGGGAGCAGCGACGAGAGCAGCGGCGGGGCTGTTAGGAAACCCCCCAGTCTCTGCTAATGAGGCTGTGGCCTGATGGGAGAGCCAGATAAACAGCAGCACAAACACAGCATGCTATAGCTATTAGCTGTCAGGGTATTTTTGGACACTGACTCCATAGCATGCAGAGGACAGGACACAGTCCATTGTGACCATGTTTAAGAAGAGAAGAGACCTGTTCCTATACAATGGATTCTGAGGCCAGGTGTATTTAGTGATCGTGACTGAAGTTCTAATTCAGTTTCCTCACCAGCTGGTACGTCGACTGACTAATTCTTTCCACACTTATCACTTTTTTTACATTTCCTGCACACGATTGACAGCAGAATCACAGTGTCTGTGTTTAACCTTTATGCTGCTGAGCTAAAAATGAGGGGAGAATCCGCTTGTAGTTCACTGAACTGTCGGTCCAATGTTTAGAATTTTTTATGATGGTCACAGGGCGGTCACAACCTCAAAGGTTGGGTTTTTTTTCTTATACTATCCCTTTGGGTAACAGAATTATTCCTGTTTGCTTTGAATGACTCAAAACAATGGGATGAATGATTTCACTGTCCGCCATGATTGAATGATCATTAACGCGTCATCTCTACCTACTTCCTGTATCACTGACGGTGGGCGTGGTTTTAAGTTACCAGTGACGTCAGAGTATCGGAGTTCAAATGAACATTATTGGGACCAGAGTAGAAAAATGTCCATGTTGGTGAAGTCAGGGACTTTTTGTTGAAAAATGCTTCACATCATCTGAATATTTGATCCATTTGAAGAGTAAATGTAATTTATTTTTAATATTAAATTCTCTCTACTGGAAAATTATATCAAATAAATTGTTCAAAGCAAAACATACAGTATACTGTGTATATAATGTGTCTAGGTATATTACTGATATATGATAAGGTGTGGACTTTGCTATTCATTCCGTGTGTGCAGCATCGTCTCTGTTATCGTGTGTAAAGATCAAATCTGACATTGTTTGTCATGTGTTCTGTATGTATGTCAATATATGCTTTCTTTATGTCTCGTGTACGTTCATTTTATTGAGTAAAGAAAAACGTGAAGCATAGAGGAAGTGGTTTGAAAAGCAGAAAGTAAATCACTCATTCAGCTGATTGATAACTGGTTACATTCCCATTACAAGCCTCGTTGTTCAATACCAATATTTCTTTTTTTTTTTGGTCCAAACAAATTGAACTATTTTTGACATCACATCACATGTCTTCCTCCACCCAACCATTCATTAGAATCATTTGCATCACCCACAACAACCTACGTCACATTCGTCAGGCAGTTCACGGTATTCAAACTCACACAGATGCATGAGTGCTGAAGGTATGCCTGACATTTTGTTCTGGAGGGACGGGCTGTATTTGGTCAGCTGTTCACCAGCAGGTTGTGAACAAATGATGATCACCATTGTTGTTGTCATCGCCCGTCTCCTGTTTTGTTTAGCAACGCTGGTGGTGTTGGCTGATGACGACATCATTCAGCACGAAAGATTATGCAAGCAAAGCCCCATGAATTCTGATCCGACTGCTCCTTTTCAATGCAATAAATGCAATTCAATATATGTATGATATATATATATATATATATATATATATATATATATATATATATATATATATATATATATATATATATATATATATATATATATAAATAATGTATATTGCGTCTTTTAAAATGTTTTCGTGCAATTTGTATGTTTCGGCTTGCTCTCAGTAGGATATTATTTTTATCGCTGGTTTGGCCGTAGTCAGCAAAGCACTTCAATCATAAATGGGTTAATGCTGTGTTTATTCTACGTGACAATAAATGCTTCTACTCAGATGAACAGGTAATGTGAATCTAACTTGTCTGTGATTGGCTCTAAAAGCACAATGTCCGTGCAATTCTACTCAATACTTTGTGGTTCTACTCATGAATTGCCTGTATTAATGAGAATTGTCTCCTCGTCCACCAAACCTGTCGCCCTCCTCTCCGACAGCCACCCACTGACAGGTGTGGGGGGCCCCACTGGTTTGCGGTATGGACACTGAAGATGCCCATTTTGGGGTGAGGTCACAGTTCAGCTCCACTCTTCTTGGTGTGAGGGGGTTGTACTAAACCTGCTAATTGTTTTAACAGCGTCGCAGTGAATGTGGGGTCGGCATGCGAGCTGATGTTATGGTGACTCGGTCATTTTTTTTAGGTTGTAACCTCTTAGTGACCTGGTGGAAATATGAAGCGCTAAACTGAGCTGTTACTTCATCTACATGTTGTAGAAGCTTCTTGAAACAGGTGCTGTTTTGTCTTTTGTTGATGTACAGTATTAGAGCTTAGCCTGCTCGACCCGGAGAGGAATGCCTCTGTAAAGACCATTTGTCATCAAACACACACACACACACACACACACACACACCCTGTAACGGCATAGGAATGACTCCCTCCCACATATGGGCTCAGTCTTAACACACACACACACACACACACACACAAAGGCACGCACGCTTGATGGGTATCATTGGATTGATGCCACCTGACACTTGGTTAGTCCTGGAATGTGATGGGAGGAAGGGGGGAGGACAGGGTGAGGGTCAGCTGCTGACTTATAGGAGAATCGGGGCTGATTCCTGAACCTCTGGGAAGCATCCATTCAAATCCTCTATTCTTACCGTCTCGTCTTTATCAGCCCTTAAACATGCACCCCAGCTCATATTGGCGATCATGCATTAAGGGAGACGAAGGGCTTCCGCTGGTGCTCAGACCGTCTCCATCTGTCGTCTGAAACGCACCACATGCCGGGATGTCGATCACCTTCACGGCTCCTTCTGGGACGGGGGAAGCGCTCGTTCCTGCCCCTCTGTTTTTCTTTAAGTGGAGAGCAGAGTTGACCTTGCTCACTTCCCTCCGAGTAACCACAATTAGCTCTCTCTGCCCACTCCAATTTATCTCTGAGTATTTATTACAGCGACTCCGATATCGACTGAGACATAACAATAACAAGGGATCGGCCCCACATCTCCTGTGATGAGGAGGCTGTCATCACTCAGAGGGGCAGAAGTGAATGAGGAAGATTTTTTTTACAGGAAACTCATTTTGACAGTTAACTGGTTCAGAAGAATATAAATAACTGATTTAAAGGTTAAACATTTAGGTCAGTTTACAGCTAACGTCCCAGGAGGGTGTTAAGGTCGTACCCCCCAATGAGGCTCAAAACGGAAATAGTATCATCAAGGTCCGTCAGGTGTTTTACATATAATACAGGGGTGTCACTCATTTCCACCGAGGGCCACATCAGTGTAACGGCTGTCCTCAGAGGGCCAGATGTAACTTATAAATGTAACTAAATGTAACTCAGTGTAATGTAAAATAAATGTAGATAATCCCTAATGTTAAATAACTCTGAATTTATTACTTATTCAAGTTACAAACATGCCAGTTACACAGGAAAATAACATCAAACACAAGTTAGAACATTAACTATGTCAAGATTAAAACGGGCTTGACTACTGGATTATGGGAAATGTAGTTTTCTGTCAGAGCAGACTTTTTAAAATCTTTTTTTAGACACTCAGACTATGTATGCTCTCGCGGGCCACATAAAATGATGTGCGGGCCACATTTGGCCCCCGGGCCTTGAGTTTGACACATATGATATAATAGATGGAAATGCCCAAACATCCTACCCGGTTTTTTGAAAGTCCACTCAGCAGTTTTTGTGAAATCCTGCTAACAGTCACACTGACACCAGCGAGAACACAACCTCCTGAGCAGAGATGAAAATGAACAAAGGATTTCTGGTTCCTTTTCTGTAAAAAAAATAAAAAGCCGTTTGTTGTTAGCACCTGTCATCAAGACCGTTTACAGGAAAACAGGTTTTTGCCCAGTGCAGCATTTTGTCTTTCCACCAGGAAACAGATAAATCTACTTCTGCATGACGCGTCGGTATCGGTGATGACATCGTGTGACACGACCTCTCAGGTGTCTGGTTTAGAGGGTGTCGGACGGTTTTTGTTTTGGTGAGGTGTGTGTATGTGAAAAAGAGAAGCTGTGTTTGTCTTGTTTCTACGTTTGTGTCTCTCTTGTTTGGCTAACCCCCCACCCCCCCCACGCATGTTGATCCAAAACTGACCTTTCACCACCCGCGGCCCACTGGATACGGCCATGAATGAACACATTATTTCTGTCTGTCTGTTCCACACACTCTCACTCTTTCTCTCTATCTCTGACTAAAAGCTCAGTTTCTCTTTACAGTCCTCACCTTGATCTTATCGCTCTGCTCACACACACACACACACACACACACACACACACACACACACACACACACACACACACACACACACACACACACACACACACACACACACACACACACACACACACACACACACACACACACACACACACACCTACTTACTGTATCTGCACAACCAGACAAATTCATTCATATGGTCAGACTCACCTGTTGAACGTGCAAATATGCACAAGAACACACTTGTTTTGACTCAGAAAGTAATTTATTTGTCAGAGAGACGCGGTTCAAGCCCTATCCCATGCTAAATAGCGTATTACCACATTGTTCTAGAAATACTTCTAATAAATGAGTCATTACACAAAATATCACAGTTATCGATAGGGCCAGTTAAACTAAGTGAGGTTAGACGCTTTTAGATTTTGCCTGGTTCAGTGAATCAAGCATCGCACAAATGAAGTAATTTTATCACGTTGATGTTGCCACAGTGCTCTTCTCCACTCAGCTTTGCTTCATATTTTGCAAGTTAAATTCTACAATATTAAAAAGCTTTCGTTGTAACGGCATGCGATATTGAAACAATGTTTGACTTCTGACAAATATTTTGATTGTGATTATAAAGTAGGCAAATGTTACTGGCATGTGATTATAATACTGCAATAAAACAAACACAAAAAACATGATTTACATAAAATATGGTGGCTAAAAATGGTATTCACAACTTGCAAGCAGGTCCTGGTGAAATAAAAAACCCCATTGCTTTCTAACAGCTGCTCTAGGACTTGTCTTTGTGTAAACTGGATGCACTTGATTCATACTCGTTGCCCCTTTGGTTCTTTTCTTGCCCCCTGCCCACACATGGTGAAAGACGATGGTAAATTTGTAGCTCTTTAAGATAAGTGTGTGTTTGGGTGTTCCTCGGTAGCATCTGTTGGTGTGCAGCTTTCTAGGACTGGATGATGTGTGTGTGTGTGTGTGTGTGTGTGTGTGTGTGCATGCGCGCGTCCAGGGGGAGGTGTTGTAGGGTTTAAACGGTGAAGGTAAAGTTGTTAACATGTTGTGATGCTTTTCTCTCTTTCTTCCTTTTTATTTCAAAGGCTCGGAAAATGTCTTTTTTAATTCCAGGTTATTTTAGTGAAAACAAATCTTTAAAAACATTTTAATTTCTTCATTATCATTTTTAGTATGTTTTCAGTATCACCTTCCCATTTGGCTCCTGATTTTATCAAGAGACAATTGACTATGCGGGGGGAAAAAAAGTAAATAGTGAAAGATTTATCAGTCTTCCCTCATATCTTAGAGTCATTACCAGAAAGTGTGGCAAAATGAGCTCCTCTACTTATGGCTCTGTATTTCTTTGCTTCGCTTAGACCATAAAGCGGATACTTCAAGCACTAGAAGAAAACTATTGCGATGCATCAAACTTAAGGAGGGGTGATTGCTTTCTGAGACATTTTTCCTCTTTCCTCTTGATGTTATTTTGTGACGTTAATTGTGTCCAAACACTAATCCTGTCTCACTGTCTGGATCTTCTCAGCAGGGAACTCTGGATTTCAAAGAGGAGCCCTACCAGTTCAAAGTGTAGCACATATTGTTTGCTAATTGTCTTGTTTTCCTCCTCTCTCTCTCACTCTGTAACACCATAGCAGGGCGTGTTTGGGGCTCAGGGCTCTAACCTAGCCATGAGCATCATCGGGGCAGAGGATGAGGATTTTGAAAATGATCTCACTGATGTGAGTAAAGATAAGTTTTGACCTTATTGTCGCCTCTCGTTCTCAGTCTGCTTGGGTCTCTACTTGTGTTCTCCTTCTCTTCCAGGTGGTCGATGACCAATGCACACACTTCAACAGTATAGAGCAGCTGAAGGATCACCCGACTCACTTACTGGTCTTCATACAGCATGTCATTCTACAGTTTGACCCCGCTCCCCTGGTGAGAACCACAGCTGCTGTCACGCGTCGACTCAGGATGTCTCGTACAAGACAGAACAGATATGCATCTATTTGTTCTATTAAACAGGCTACACAGGTCACGTAAGGACCTCAAGCGAACGTTGTAGTTCCACTCGCTGCGCAGTCATGTCTGGACATGCCATCGGTTTTGGTGGAGTTCATGTAAGAGATTGGAATATCAAATAAACAGTTCTGATTGCGTTTTAATTTGGATTAGTGCCTCAACAAAGAGACACTTCCTCACCTTCTCCTTGTTTTCTTTACGCCAAATATAACAACATACTGGTGTACGATTTTAGATGGCTAATAAAGAAATTGATGTCCCACAAGCAACAGAGGTGTGACATAAGTCAGGATATAGTGTAATGTCGTACATTCGCGTCAAGCAGTGCCATATCTTTGAAAAATATTTAGTTTTATTATTATACTGTCATAGTTTATCATCAATCTAAGACAGGCCAGAGGTCGCACCCCTCAGCAAGAGCAGCTAGATCTCGAGCAAATAGCTTATGTTTCACTGTAGATATTCTGTGGTTTGACAATCAAAGGTTTGACAATCGGCCACGTTCAAGTCGTGAGATAATCGCACCTCCTTCCAAAACCCTTGTTCAGACAGTTGAATAGAGAAGTGATTTTATGTGAAAGAAGAGCAACTTGGAACAAAAAAATGTACCATGTGTGCATGAAAGCCACACGATCACAACATCAGAAGATTTAGTGCCGCTGAAACACATCCAGCAGTAAATATACCCCCCATGGCTTTTTACTACTGTGCATAGAGAAACTTGCCCCTTTGTGTGCATGTGTGTCAGTGCTGATATAAAGCATGCCTGTCCTTTCCTCTTTGTTCTGCATGCAGACACCGTGACCTACCCAGGTACTGTTACACCTCCCACAGTCCAATACCCCCCCCCCCTTACCTCGGACTTTTATTACCTCATGGTAAAAAGCAAAGAGGACTCTGTTAGTGATGTGTGTCCACTACTCCTCATAGCAGACAGTTAACAGTGACTTATTCAGGTTTAGGTACTGTCTACACGCATGATTATAGCTGAACCGACGATGAGATTCCGTCATTATAAATAAAAAAACTATTTGTCTCAGCTCTTAGCAGCTCTTTGTTCATTTATGTGAGATTCTTGACTTTTAAGTATCATAAACTGATAAACTGTTGATGTTGGAAATACTGGGTTAATGGTGCATGCAAGATGGTTCAGAAGAAGCTCTCAACACCGCATTAACAACCACTGTATTGGTGTTCTGCTCACTGATCCTCCCGTTTGCCTCTCCCGTCCCAGCTGTGTTACCTCCATGCTGACCTCTTCAGGAACCTCAGTGCCAAAGAGACCAAGAAGCTATTTGTTGAGTTCAACAGCACTTTCTTGGACAAGGGGGCAGTAAGTATCGCACCGCAAAAACACAGAATAGCAGCAATAGCAATAGATCTGATTCCATTTTCTCAGCTACCAGTGATTCTTTATTAAGTTATTCCCAGCTCTTGTTTTTTTTGGGGTTTTTTGTTCTTAATGTTCAACTCAGATTTGAGAAACCAGAGCTTTATTTTTGGCTGAGATGTGATTTTTTAATCTACATTACAATGTTTGGACAAAGTCCCCTGATATCACTACAGTAGCATGTGTTACAGATTGTTTGTAACTTGACCTGTCAAAATTCTCTTTGCATGATTTTATGGTTCGAAACTCTTCCGACAGTTCTGAGTATCTTGAGTTCATGAAATCTTCTGGACTGTCAATGGTCACTCTCTTTCTTTGGGTTTTTGTATATCTATATTAGATGAACAGTTGTGTCCACCGGTGGTATGCTTGTGTTCAACAGTACCAGAATTGCTTGGTAATTGAAAATTGATGATCTAGACTTTTTAATCTAGTCTTGTCTGACAAATCTGATAAAATGTGCATCTGTGTCAGCTCTGCTCGCTCTGTCTCTGCTCAAAGTCAGGGTAGAGTCATTCAGTCCTTCTATATTGTCCTCTTTGTACACCTGCACCAGTGTCTTTTGCATTTCTTCCCCATTTCTTCCCCAATGCTGGTGCACTGTCTTGGTCTGTCTGTCTGACCCCACTGCTTCCTGTCAGGATCGTGGGAATTCTGTCTTTTTAAAAAAAAATTTTTTAGCTCATTTCTGTTGGCAACCCTTTGACTAAAAGTTGACTTCTGTGGTATTTTCATGTCCATGACAGACGGAAAAATGTCTCCAGTTTAAGCTTTTTCCAGTCGTTGTTTTTATTTCTAATGTTTATATGACCCCTTGTGGTCACATGGCGCTACTGCATCCTTTAATCCTAAATCAGATGAAGTTTGAAATTAATTTGCCTAAAGGGTCAGATTTAGTATTCTTCTCCTCTTTTTCTGGAAGTTGTATGATTGTGTTTTCATTATGGTTTTTGTCAATCACTGGACCAGGAAAAGGCGGTCAATCCATGAATTCTCCTCACTTCCTTGAACATTGAGTTTTTAGCATTTCTGTGGCCTGCTTGGCAGCTTTTGATCAAATTTGCTAAGATAAGATATACGACAAGATATACTTTTTTTGATCCCAAACTGGGATATTTAAAGATTTTAGCAAGGTGTATAACAAACTGGAAAGTGGATCTGAAAACAAAAATCTGAATTCATCCTCAGTTCTAAATTATTCACATCTTAAACGACAACATAACCTGTTATTTTTTCCTCTCCCTAACCTCCTGCTGTCTTTTTCTTCACAAAATAGATTTTGAGAGTAACTACACCACCTTATATAGCCTTTGAATTGGGTGAGTAACGTTGCTGTGCTGTACTGTATTTATCAGAGATCTTATGTGCACACCCCAGTGTTTTTACACTTCTACAAATCACTCCCGTTTCCCCTTTTCCATCAGACCGAACCCGTCCAGATCTGCTGTCTGAGGACACCCAAAGACGATACGCTCAGGATGTTCAGGCCCAGCAGGCTGCTGAAGTGGCCAAACAGTTGGAGGATTTTAGGTGAGAACTCCGACTCTGAACTTGGCTCGACTATTCAAGTCTTTGATACCCCAACAAGTCTTTTGTAAATCCAAGAGGTTTGTCAGTAATTATTTTTAAGGTTTGGAAAGTCAATGAAAGAATAAACAAGCTAAATGTGCAGTTTTATTTTCTGACATTATCTTTTTTTTTTTTTTTTTGAATGATGGTTGAGAGGAGATTAAAAAAAACACTTCTCAATGAAGGAATAGTCATTTTTTCTTTTATTCATGTATAAACGCTGAACTTCCATACCCTGGGATGTTACCTGTTCACTGTATGAAAAAAGAAAAGAAAAACCAAACATAGATTTAACATCTGCATGTCTGCTATTCCTGAAAACTTGTTTTACACTCCCTCACAGTTAAAGCCACGCTTTCATTTGTCTTTACAAGAAGAATTTTCTTCATCCCATTCTCTTTTGTTTCTGTGATGTACAGAAAAATTGGAGCGGGATGCCAAAAATCACTGTATTCAGGCGTTTTCAATAACTCAAACATAAGATGCAAAACTAGTGAAGAAGAGAGCGACAAGAATTGGCTTGCTTTGTCAACTGTAAATGTTTGTGTTCAGCGGTCTCCTGAATAATGCACTGAGCAGACCTCTTCTTGTCTGACACAGGCAGAAGAGGATGATGGGTATGACCCCTAACGAAGCTGAGCTCATTGATGTGGAGAGCCACTATCCAACCGACCGCATCCCAATGGAGATGAAGGAGAAATCTGTAGCTGAGAACCTGCTGGATAAGATGTCAGAGACACAGTGAGCATTTCAATCATCTGCTACATCCCATAACCCCACAGAATAAGTATTCAGACGTTTCTAGAGCGATTTGTTGTCTATCCTGCTTGTATTATTGTGTTCCAACTACAGAACAGCAATAAGTTTGAAAATCCCTAGCTGTTGGATTATTTTGTAAGTTATACAGGACTTAATGAGGCAGGAGATAACTGTATTTGTCTAGGAGCATCTTGCTTCAGTGATTTGAATTTCAAAGATACTCTTTTTGTAAACCTGACAACTCAGCTATTTAAATCGGCTCAATTTGGGATTCTGAGTCGATCAGGGGCTTTGTTCTGTGATTCTAGATTTGATTTTCCAGACAAATCCTAGAAACTTTAGCTGCATTAACTGCGTCTCGATGCACTAAGCAGGGAACTCCATTTGTCTGGTGGATAAATAAATCTGTGCTACTTTAAAAAAAAAAAAAGTTTTTGTAACAAAGTTCCATAGTGGGTATATTCAACGTTATCAGCCTACACAACCAATCAAATGCAAAGCACATAGAGGCACATAGGAAAAGAGATGGAGAAGATGAAGTTCACTGGACCAGAGAGCCAGACAGAGAGAGAACAGTGATTGGAAGAGAGCGCAATAGGGCAAGGAGGAAATTAAGTGGCAGAGAGGAAAAGATGGAGTCAGCAGTGCCACGCTGGCAAGGAAGGCCCCCCCCCTTGGCATTTTGCCAACTGAGGGGAGGAATGGCGCAAGTGTGTGTTCAGAGTGCAAAAGAGTCGTGGTGAGAAAGGAAAAGAGGGGTTATCAACATTGGGTAGCTCCCCACCCGGGACGTGGTTAAAGAAAGAAGAGGTGTGGGGTGGAGTTAATCCAGCCTTGACCCGTGGTCGACAACACAGCGTCATCCTCTGCACGAAGAGAGCCGTACGGCGGGTGAGGATAGAAGAGTGCCAGACCTCATCACGTCAGAAGAGGGGAGGGAGAAAATAAAAAAAGAAGATCAACGATGGAAGGAGATTCACCCATCCTGTGGATATAACTGTGCTGTCAGTGGAAGGGACACGAGGAGACTGCAAAGCAGTCCGCGTCAAGGACGGCTTTGTCCCGCTCAGTTACTGTCAAACAGTTGGGTCTCTATCTCCAACGCACAAACCATTCATTCATCTTACTCTCTTCAGTCTGCTTGACAATCATCTCTATATTCTCTTCACTCCTCACATTCTCTCAAGCTCCTGCACCCCAACCCCTCACCACCACCCCTTCCCCATTTGAACCACAACATGCTGACTCGGCTCAGCTATCCTCATTGGTCTCTGCCATGATGAGAATGAGGCAAATTCTCATTTGATTGGATTATGTGGGGGGAAATCCCGGAGCGACCCCGCCCAGCTCTTACGATCGTAACAAAACACGGGTTTCAAATTTCCACAGTCTTGCCTGTGTGTTGCATCAGACAACAATTCGGATAAATAGACATTTCCGCTGTGCTGGAGCATTTCTGACTCTGAAGATAGCAAAAACTAGAGAGACAAAGCATATGAACTTTTGAAATTGGCTGGAGGCAATAGATTGATTGATTTATTCATAGATTTTCAAGAGTGCAAGTTTGTTTTTTTCAAAAACTTGTTGAAGGAGAAAACAGATGATCAGATTTTGATGCAGCTTTTATTTTTTTGAGCTCTTTTTCTTTTCGTTCTTTTTTTTTTGTTTTGTTTGAGTGCATTTTAGAATATGTTCAAAAGCTTCTGCTCTGAACACAATAACACAACAGTCAGGTTTGAGTTGGATCAGAAAAAGTGCATTCACTTCCGATTTCACCGGCCTAAAACAAACTTAATATTAAGTCGAGCAAAAGAACGGGAAAATGCTACTTAAAAAGAAGAGGTGAGCTGATTTCTGCAGGATGAGTAAGTCTGCTTTTGGTCTTATATACTTCCAATTTACATCATTTCTGACACTCGTCTCTTCTCTCTCAGACCCACAATTGTCTCTGATGAGGAAAAATGGTGAGTCCCTCCTTTTTTTCCCCAACAAATTTTAAAACGTTAATTTGCATATGTTGCATTCGATTGGTTATTTGTGATTTGGTCTGCATGGTTTATTTTTTTTAACTGTTCTTACTCGTGTGCATCAAAACTTGGATTTTTTTACTAATGACCACAAGTTTTTATTTCTTTGAATTTGCCATTAAACTAAATTTATTTTAACAGAATATTTCTCTGTTGCCGATAAGAGTATGACATAAGTATTCATAAATCTTCCTGATTGTGTTGCACATACAGTTAATTATTAGACTTTGTAGCTTTACTTTTTTATTGATATGCTTCCCTGATTGCAGATTTTCGTGTCGCCTTCACTTACTCAATTTGTTCTGTAAATTTGTGTGCTAACTGGTGATGTCAGACACTTTGTTTGCACATCCCCACAGACCTCTGTTTTAGTGTTTTTTCCCCGATGAACTCTCCTGCCACACCTTTATCCTTTTTTTACCCATCTTTCTCTCCTCCCTGCTTTTGTCAGCTCCTCCCCTTCTGGACGTGTCACACTCATCCGTTTCTTTTTACCACCTCCCTTCATCCTGTCATTGCTCTCATCCTCATAGTCTTCCCTCATTCACTCCCCCATTAACATCATCAATCAATAATGTGAAATATAACATATACTGGAAGGATGGATCTGTTAAAAAAAAAAGTCTGATGTGGCAAATGTGAAGCATGAAAACATGAATACTAAATATGTATTAACGAAAAAACAGTATTGGATTGTTATTAATAATAACTTTTTTTTAAACTTCTGTCACAGCCAATCCATCTTTACAGCCGTGGCTTTCTACATGAAGCACCTTGGAGTTAAAACCAGGACGGTTGACAGTAAGAAGTCCAAGGGAGGCTTCTTCAGGAGGCAGCTGGTAAAGGTAAGTTCAAGTTCTGTAAATTAGTGTTTCAACCCTTAGGTTTGACCTCTTTTAAATTTACATTTTAGTCTTACCCCTTGTCTGTTATCTTTGCAGAATAAGAAGGAGGAATCGACAAAAGGCAAACCCAGAGGGGTGTTTCCTGGCATCCCCAGCTGGATCGCAGGCAACAGTATGTATCTGCCTAAGGGCTCTACTGATCAGTTATTGGTTTTATTTTTCATATTCTTTACTGTTTTGGAATTATATTTACAATTGAAATTAAATGTATCACATAAATTGTGTTTGTCTGTTTTACACTGACCTGAATGTCGTGTCTTTACACCTTCCTACCTGTGAATGACCTGCTTGTGAGAACATGTTGTCCTGCCCTTCTTTCCTGTTACAGCTGAGGTCAAACCTAAAACGGAATCTGAAGGTACAAGTCGTCCAGAGTTCCCACCACCTCTTTTTTTATCTGTAGTATTGTTACATCCCTACTAATGAACCCATAAGCATGTTTGCATGTCCCAAATCAAACTGACAGAGGATGTGGGTTATTGCCTTTGTGTTTCGGGTGGTTGTTTGAAGAGTTCTTTTCTAGTAGTTCTACACCAAACTAACCCTCCCATGTACCGCTGGGGCCCTGATTTCACCTACTCATCCCATCTATGTGTCCGTCTCTGTCTTTGTCAGTCTTCTTCGCCCGTTTCAATGACTGAAGTGCTTCTGGGTCATGTTTTGTTCCATTATTGTCAGTAGTTGAATTCTGTAAAATGTGTCCACTCTTCCACCTCTTCAGCGGAAAAGGAGAAAGTCAATACCGAGCGTAAAGGTCTAACACCTGGCAGAGGCTCGTTGACCGACCCGGCAGCCCCATCCATCCCGAGTAAGAAGTCTGGTTCCAGTGTAAACCCGACCTCCCTGCCCGGGTTAGAGATCAGCGACGGCTCAGGCAACAGCATCAGCAACATCAGCGTCCCCGAGTCCTCAAACATTGATGGTAAGCCTGATCGTTCACCAGAGGGGAACTTAAAGGATGCTAAAAGGTAACTAGCGGCACAGCTAGTCTTCAATTCTGGCTAATCATAGTCAAAATTGAGAAGACTAAAAAACTATTGAGGTTTTGTTTTTTTTTAATGCCCATTTTGCTTTGTCTTTGATTAGTCAGTCAATGATTTTTGTTAAATTAGTATATAATTTACTTCAAGTTAAGACAATATTATTCAATAAGTAGTCCAACAGTCCAACAGTACATTCAAGACGTATCTTAGTCATTCAAGTGACATAATAAAATTTTAATTAATATAATAAACAGTATATATTCATTATGCACATTATGCAAGGCTTAATTTTTATATAAGTGGAATAACTGGAATATATAATCTGTTGTTTTTTCACATCCTCAATTGTCCAGGCCTCCCAAACAATCGTTTAGAAGCCCCGAGCCTCTCGGATGGGGGCGACGTGTCCCCCATTGGTCTGGGAGGAGGGGTGACAGTCGGGGAGCCCTTCACGCCCAGCGATGTACCCACAGAAGAAACTCTGGACAAAGACAGGTGAGCAGGGGGGGGATAGAGAGATGGTAAGAAAAACAAGAGCACCCAGAAAGGAAAATTATCACTTAAGAGAAGCGACTCGTTCAGAGTGTGATTATAAGATTGGACTGTAAGGTTAAACACTGTGTTGATCCATTGACCAGGAAAAAACAAAGAGGAGGGGGGGGGGGGGACTGAAATGTCTGTGAACCGCTCCGGCTGAGGGAGTGTGGTAAAGCTCCCCCGGCAGTCTGTCCCTGCTGTGTGCTAGCTTTTGTCATGCTGCCTGTTGCTCGCTAGCTACCAGAGTCTACAGTTTACGAAAAAGACCCTCGTCAGGTGACCTCCGACCCAATCTTCCATTCCAACCCTCTGCCTTTTTCTCTTCCTTCATGCCTCCTTTTCTTTGCTCTTAAAAACGGCCTGTCCTGTTTTCCTCACATCATTCTCCTATATGTCTCCAGTCGTGCATCTCCTATTTAGAATAAAGCTGTGTTGCAGTTTTTGTTGCATACAGGCATTGTTTGTTTGGTCGCGTTTTATCACACTGGTGATTCCTTCTAGCCTGAGACATTTGTAGCTGTAACGGTTATAGGACACTGATTATAAATAAGCCTTTCATGGTGCAACCTTCTTTCTAGTACAAAAGGCCTTTAAATGAGAAATATATGATGATGTAGAAATGATGATAGTTTGAATATATTTTTCCTAAAGCTTTAAAAAAGCTTTAAAAGGTGGTTTAGATTGGTTGGTCTTCACACTGCTGCTATATAGTTAAGTTTATATATTGTAGTTTTTGTACTCCACGCTTCTCCAGGTGTCTCCGTCTGTTGTGGCCTCTGTCCTGCTTGTCTCAACAATGTGTGCCGTTACATGTTTTGCCAGGGGGCTTTTGGCATCGTACTTGGCATGCTTTTTACACCGACGGAGGTTTAAACTCGTGTTGTTTCTCCTGTTGGGGTTTGCATGCATGTTTTATGGTTGCTGCAGAGGTTGTGTTAAAGGCAGGCGTGTAACGATGTGGTGTCCCGTGTTTTTTCAGACGGAAGACAAGGTGGGTGTCAGCGCCTTGACAGAGTCACGGATATTCTTCAGGCTTTATACTGATCTCACGCACACACACACGCACGCACACACACACACACACACACACACACACACACACACACACACACACACTGCCATGCAGACACGCCTACACAACACAAAACACATCATGGCTAAGTATGATTTAACTGCTTGAGAAGGAGTGAACCTGATCGACCAAATTAGTTGGATTGTTTAAAATTGGTTTTGATGCACGTTGTGTGGATTTAGAGAACTATACTAAATAGACTTAAAATAAAGAAATGATGTAGAACAAATGCATGAGTGCTCTTGTACATTAGCTTCCCAGTACAGACAAATGAAGTGTTGGCAAATACTGCCATGTTTACAGTGTATGAGGCATACTCTACTTTTCATTATATGCATGCCATATGACATGCATATTCACCAAATTTCATTCTTTCTCTATCTTGTAATTTGGTTTATTTTTGTTGTTCTTAAACAACTTCCTGTCTTTAACACCTGACCATTCTTTGGTATAACCTTGTCTCCTCCTTTCTTATACATAACTTCTCTTCCCTGTGACCTCTTTTTATTTTCTTGTGCCCACCTCTTTTCTACTATTTGTTCCTATACTCTTTTTCTGTGCCTGTCTTTTCTCAACCCTCCCCCACCTTCCCTCCTTACAGTCGCAAAGTTGGGCGTAGCGAGAGTGCCCGCGTGGATCGGCACTCCTCTCGGCGCCGCGGCTCGTCCCGGGCCAAACAGTCTCGCTCCCGTAGTGATGTTGACCTCCAGCCGCCATCAACCACCACCACAACAACTGCCCTGTTCACCCCCCAGCACCTCCGTCCGTAAGATGGACAAACCCCCTTTTTAATGCTTCTCTGGTAGAACGGATGCACAGCAGGGACAGGCTGTCAAACACTGATAGATGAACTAGGTCGACCGCGACGGTCCTGATCGCGTTTGATCTGCTTTTCAGCAGATCTTTAAATGAATCTTTGTGTAAGCAAATCATTTTTTAAAGGGTCCATTGTCTCATCTAGACACACACTGAATAAGGAATCAATTTGTCTGAGAGGTTTATTGACGGATCTGCCTTGAATAGTTGGCTTGTGCTGTGACAGACGCGCATTGAGTAACAGCTGAATACCTGTCTCATTTCTGGTGAGAGGTCTGACATTAAATTCTTTAGGGGAACGATTATTGAGTTAGGTCAGTGTTGACCATTAGACACTATTAGGTGCCAACTCTTTATTAGGACTTAGTTTGCTTGGTGTTAATGGACTATAAATCGACAACGCTGTCAGTTACACTTGTGTCCTGAAACAGTGAGGCATCCTGATAAAGACAGCGTAGCTCATTCCTTCATACTTCATACATCAATTTCTCAGTGTATTTCCTTATATGTCATCTCATGTGATGATGGAGGTTGAGTTAATTCATTCATGCTATAATTAGAAAGCCATCACGTTTGTTACTTTCATGACTTTTGTGTTTTCACATTTTAGTCACAAGTTTTTAAGCGTTCAGTTACGTCACCAGTCTAAACGGATAAATGTTTCACATCCTTCATTCCTCAGTTTCGACGGACCGGTTCTAGTTCCTGAAGGTCCTGGCCTTTCCCCGACAAGCCCTTCTCCACAGCTTGAGGAGATGGATCCACGTCTCCTGGAGTTTGAGCAGGACCCCCCAAACTGGAGGGAGCTGGCCTCCCCTGAAGCCCTGTCTAGTCTCAGCAAGAAGGAGACAAAGAGACAGGAGGTCATCAATGGTGAGACAATGGAGAGACAATGGAGGCATGAAGGCAGAAATGTGAGAAAAAAAACAGGCTGCACTAAGATCTATTTTTTGATTCACTTTGTATTCTGTTTTCCCTGTCTCCTGCCAGAATTATTTGCGACAGAGCACGCCCACGTGAGGATGTTAAGTGTCCTTCAGATGATCTTCTCCAAACCTTTGGAGAGAGAGGAACTTCTGACTGCCACAGAACTCGCCACCATCTTCCCCAACCTGGACGAAATTATTGAAATGCACTGTGAGTGTTATTAGCGACAGAAGTAACTGCATTTCCAGCCTGTCTGACAGGTGGTAACTAGAAAGTATGGTATAGATAATGCAGAGATTGTGGTTTTTTTTTTCTTAGACAACAAGGTCTTGAGTGTGTGCGTGAACAATCCTTAATGAAAGTGGTTTGATTTTTTTTCTTTCTGCCTGTGAATCCAGATAACTTCTATGAGAACCTGAAGAAACTACGCTTGGATGACAACTTCATTGTCAAATCTATCAGCACGACCGTGCTCAACAGGGTAAGTCCGTCTTTCCTGCCACAGTTTCACAATTTCATATTGAATGTGCTCGGAATCAAATTCGCATTGTTTGGAAATAACATTTAGAAGTGTTGAGATTTATAGAGTTTGACAAAATCAAATAGTTTTTTTATTTTTCAAAAGTTTTACAACTACAAGTGTAGTTAAAAGTATTTGTGGATTTTTGTTTAAAAGTATTTTAATCCCCAGGGAGAAGTAGAAGTGCAGAAGCAAAACAAAAATGTTCAAACCATGACATTACTCTTCATTTTCCTGTTTCAATCCCAAAGTAAAAAATTGCCAGTAATAGCTACATCATCATATTAGCTGTCAGTTGTTATTACAGCTCTTTGTCCATCTGTCCATCGCTTTATGCCATGCTTGTTCTTCTTGCGACTTACACAACACAGTGTTAATTTGTATGTGTTTGTGCTCCAGTTTGAGGGTACGGAGGGGGACTGGTTCCAAAAGTTGACAGCTCGGTTCTGCAGTCACCAGTCGTGGGCCTTAGACCAGATCAAGAGCAGGCAGAAGAAAGAGGCCCGCTTCAACTCCTTCATACAGGTACCTCATACACACCAACACACACACAGTGTTCCCATACATGAGCTCATGAGTTCTCATTTTGAATCCATGTGTGTGTTTGTGTTTCCATCCCAGGAGGCAGAGAGTAAGCCTCAGTGCCGCAGGCTGCAGCTCAAGGACATCATCCCCATAGAGATGCAGAGACTGACCAAATACCCGCTGTTGCTGGAAAATATTGCCAAGAACACAGGTTGGTCTGTTAGACCTGTCTGAAAGACAAAAAATCGTTAATACATAAGTGGCAGAATGTTACATTTTTGACCAAATTAGGCACTTAAAATCCAATATCATACTTAAAACAGTCTGGATCATTGGGTCAATCTGATAAATGGGCTTGTATTTTTTTTTTGACAGCCACCTGATAAGTTTTGCGTTTGTGTAAATTATGAGGTATTTTTGGTCAGCATGCTGAAAGTGATATGGTCATGTTTTAAACCATATATACCGGTCTATATCAGAACGCTTGATAAATGTGAGCAATATTTGTACGACTGACCTAACAGCAGCAAAAACACCCAAAAATCAATAGCGGTCTGTCCCATGTTTTCATGTACATGCATGATCCATGGATTATTTGTTAATTTATTTTTTTTGTTCAGCTGTGAAAGCTGAATTCTCCTCATCTCTGTCTGTTCTCTCTCTCCACAGAGGACCCGACAGAGAAAGAGAGGATCCAGCAGAGCGCAGAGTGCTGTAGAAAGATCCTCAACCATGTCAACGAGGAGGTCAAAGTGATGGAGAACCTACTGGTGAGAAACACACAATCCATCACTCAACCTCACTGTTACGTAGTGATTGAGCACCAGCTGGAGGCTGGTACATTTATTTTAGATCTCTGAAGGTCTGCTTGTAATTCCGCCTGTCCTCTAACTGTCCTCTGATTGCTCCCTCTACCTATCGTTCTGTTCTCAGACTCTGAAGGACTATCAGCGCAGATTGGACACATCGGGGCTCAAACCAAGTAATGAGCTTTATACTGAGTACAAGGTAAGTTATTCTTCTATATCTCTTTGCAAACACTGTTGCAATTTACATATTTATTATTTTAGAATCTTTGTAACAAGGAAGTATCTCCCTCTCCCTTAGAATATCGATCTGACTCAGAAGAAGATGCTTTATGAAGGCCCTCTCACCTGGAAAGTCACAAAGGAAAAGGCTATTGGTAAATGTGCACATTTAATTTTTGCCAAATTTTGAGAAAATGATAACTCAATTGAACTTTTTGGGTTCTTTGTACCAGCTGATTTGAAAACCTTAGATGATCTTTAGATGTTGGGAATAGTCTGGATGATCTTTCCCAATTTCAGCTAGCAGGATTAGACATGAATTAGACATCAATTTATTTCTGATGAGATAAATCATAGAAGTCGTAGGCAATGTTTCTGAATGTTTTCGAAACATAGATAGAGTCTTAACTTACATTATTGAAGCAAAAAGGAGCTGTGTTTCCCAGAAGGGTTGTGGTTCCACATTTTTCTAATTTCATTTCCCTTTCTCATTGAAAACCCAGCTGTGTTGCAAGTGTTTTGTTTCTTGTTAGATTTTATTAGCCCCCTGACTTCCCTATTTTATATCCAGTTTAATTCAATTACCAAACCTCAAGTCAACTGTAGTCAGTCCTATATGGGTGATCTCATGCAGCTGTTTGCCACCTGAATGAACAAGTAAACACAATAAACGAGGAAAAAAAAGAGTCTTTTAATCACAAATTTAAAAAAACGACTATTTTTATAGGTTTTATAAGCTACAATTTGAAATAGTAATGAATGCATGGATAAATATAAAAAAAAGAAAGGATTCATTCACAGAAAAAAGATTAAAGAAGAAGACCAGAAGACCCCCATGTCCAATTCCTTTCTACTGCGCTGTTGTTTCAGAGGTACAGTGTGTGTTGCTTGGGGATCTGCTGGTGCTTCTGCAGAGGCAGGATGACAAGATGGTCCTTAAATGCCAAAGCAAGAGTAACATTGCTGCACAGGAGGGCAAGCAAATGCTGAGCCCCATTATCAAGCTGGACTCAGTCTTCCTGCGTGAGGTGGCCACAGGTCAGTCGCATGCGGTATTTCCACAGGTAAACATGGTTACATCCATTCAGCCTGCTGATTGCTGTTTTCCCCTATTTTCTCAGATCGAAAGGCCTTCTATGTAATTTTCACCTGGGACAGTGGTGCTCAGATCTATGAACTGGTGGCTCAGTCTGTTGGAGAGATGAAAATGTTGGTATCAGAACAAAATGCACAAAATAATCACATTTGTTTGAGAAGATAACTCACAGGATAGATTGTGATCCAACCTGTCTTTGTTTCTAGCTGGAGTGAGGTAATAAAATCAGCTGTAGATGATCTGAAGAAGAGTGGAGCACCCATGAGGTTGACGCTGCCTCCTGGAAGTGGAGGAGCTCCCTTCAGCCCCTCCGCGTATGCATCTATAGAAATACCAGGATATTCACATCACCTGCCAGAGCTCGCTAGTCTCCAAATATCTCATTTATTTTGTATTTTTCTCTCCATCATCAGGCTGACTGCCCCTTTGAGCCCGACAGAGAATGGAGGCTTGAAAAGCAGCGGCGGTGAGATTGCAGTTTTAGCTGTCCAACTCATAACTAGTAGAAATTTGTTATTGTAAAACATTCTTGAAAGCGGGAGCCAAAATTGAACGTTGTGTCTCCCCACAGATCGGGATAAGGACAGTTTGACAGATGACAAGTCGTCAGACCCAAGGCATAGGCTGATTGATTTCCTGTCAGACAAAGGCTTTGACTTGATAGGCCACTCTAATAGTGATCAGGAGAAGGTGGCCAATAGTGCTTTGGATGAAGGTGAATGAGAGTTTTCCTTGTACATGTATGGATGGTTTGTTGTCTTTCTGTCTTTCTTAATAGCTCCCCTGTCCTTCTGCTGAAACCACTGAATCTGTCTCTTGTTGTAGTCATGTCACTGAAACGGCTGTTGGTCGGCAGCATCAGTCTATCGGAAGACTCGCAGCATGATGAAGAAAATGGAGAGGAGCAATCAGAAAGGACATGTCAAGAAACGGATAGCTGTCAATCAACGGGTAGGCTGTGTGTGTGTTCACATTCTGGTAGAGAGGAGATGTAAAGATTGATCCCACTCCCACGGCTGTAAGGTAAATATGAACCTGAAGCCAGTGGGTTGGTAGTTCTTTAAAAGCTTCAATTATTTTGCATCTCATGATTTGCATCCTGAATTTAATTGTATTTCAGTTTGAATTTAAGTGATTTTCATGTTTTGTTTTTACCTGTGAATGGGTTAATAATATATAATGTGTTAAACATGAGGTGCTGGAAGACTTTTAGCCTCTTTCCAATTTAACAGTCTCTTAGATACTAGGTTCATATTTAATGAAGTGATATCGATCTTGTATAATTTAATCCGTGGATTTCTCAAAAGTGAGGCTACGTTTCATATTGAGTTCATTTATAGTCGAATTGGTTTTAGCGTGGATAAATATTACTGTGATGCCTGTCTGCATATATTTCACATTCAGATGGTGCTAAATAGGAACAATCCACTGTTACCATCAAGCAATGATTTCAATACTTGCATTTTAAACCAGATTAATTAAAGAGCAACAGAACTTTATGGCCCAAAGTCACACAGTCATATTTACAGTAATGTTCATATTAATTAAAAACTGAAGAACCATGATACAATGCAAGTTAATTTATTTTGATGGTTTTATTTTCATGTCAGGAATAAAAAGAATTTCTATATGCCTTCATGTGCTTTCTCCTTCAGTGGTAGTTCATGGGGATGTCAATAAATATATCAATAAATGTATATGTTTCAAATATTGACTATAAATTGACTTGTGCCGCAATCTTTCTACCCACAGAAGAAATCCAGACAACAGACATGGGGGTGGAAGAGGAAAATGATAGCTCCAGTAAAAAACAAAGTCCAGGGATGAGGAGAGAGGAGGACAGGAGCATCAGTGCCCCCCTGGTGCTGTCCCAGGAGAGGATGGAGGAAGTGTGCAGGAGGCTCCATAGTCTGCAGGAACAGCTGAAGAGATTACAGGTGTGTGGAGGTGAACAGACAGAAAAGATGAGGATAATACTGAGCTGTAAGTATGATAGGTGTAGATAAAAATGAGTTGTAACAAAAGAGGGGAGCCAACTGGAAGGAGACACACAGTGGGACATAAGGATTTCATTGAGGATAACTTAAGTAAGGAGTACGCTGTGGTATACTTTGGAAAAATAGGGCCAAAATGGCACGAAGGAGAAACTAGAGAATAGAAAGCCCTTTTAACTGCTCCTGTTATTGCTTGGCTGAAAATTGCTTTGTGAAATTGGACTTTTCTGAAAATGGCTATTATGTCCAGAGCTTGCAATGGGATGTGTCAGCGAAGCAGCGAGGGAGATGAAGAGAGGATGTTAAGAGGTGGAAGTTGAAGAGTATTTGTGTCTGACTGAGTGAAGGCTTTAGAATTCATATGTCTGTCCTTCGCTTCCTAAGCTGATATTGATTTTGGGTGTTGTAGACTATAGAAGAGGAGCACCACAAGCTGCAAGAGGCCCTGTCCAAGTTTTCACTGGAGGGGGGTAACTTTCAGTAAGATGCCATCACGCCGCCTGCTGGTCACTAGGTGAGAACACTGATCTGGATATTCAAATGGACATGTAACTATTATTTAACTATTTGATGTATCCTTATTCTATATCAAGGATGTAGGTGGTCAAGATGATATTGCTTTAGTTACATCAAGCATGCAAGTCCTTCGTCAACTTGCAATAATAATAAATATAAAATTTTGTTATTTGGTGGGGACTGAGGTTTGACAAGTATTTCCTTCTGCTGATAAACAGACTAAAAGATAAGCAAATAAGACTAAAGACAGAGGCTCCTTGGAGAGGTAAAAAAAAAAAAAAGGAATTATTTTTGAAGAATTTTTATTCAAATCAGCATACAACAAAACATTCACAGGAGGTGGCGGGACTTGAGTGTGCCACCAGCTGTGTCCTTCCGTTGGGCTTTATACGACCCGATGAGCTCCATAAATTAATTTTGATAGTGTGGGTGTGTGTAGAGATGAAGCTCAGGGCAAAAATTGTCCATAATTCAACAGGACTCTGATGAGTGACTCATGGAATCAGCAACAAAAATAGAATGTCTAAATGCGGCCCATCCCCAGCGGAAAAATATGCAGTGTTTATCATGAATCTAATTAGTTTTACATCTTTTGTTCTCTTTAGATTTTTACTGGTGCTGGATGGAAGAGTTGCTTTCAAAGGCTTGCCTGGATATTCCTGAACCCTCTCGCTTGGACCGGTGCTGCACTAGATGGCTTCGTGCGCAGTGCAGTGGTTCAGTGATGGGACGTGGAAGGTGTGCGCATGTGAACTTGTGTCTGTTTGTGTGAGTACTTGGTAGAGAGGTATACAAAGAAGAAAAATGAACGCCATCCTATTTTTGAGTAGGATGTTGGTTTTTGCAGAGAGCTACCAAAAAAAAAAATAATTAAGCAATATTTTGCTGTGAGAGACATGCTCTTTAACAAAATGTAATGATTGCGATCTGCTGTAACACACATATGCACACCAGAGGCATGCATGTTATGAATTTTGTTACATTATCGCCAATAGCAAATGTACAGTAAAGGAGAAAACATGCTTGCCTGCTAGGTCAGTTATTTTATCAGGTAGAAGCCTTCATGGGCTAATGTAGTGTTTGAAGATGTATTAAAATACTACTGCTGATGTATTTTTTCTAGTCTATATCAAAGCGCCACAGAGATGCACTTTTTTTTCCGATCAAAACAAGTAACATCTACACTGTTTCTGCTAAATTTATTATGTTTACTCAGTTTTTTTTTGAGCACCGGGGCCAGCTGCTCTTCCATAAAACAAATTGCATGCAGCAAAGTGTGTGTATGTGTGTTACATTTTTTTAAAAATCAAGCACATGCTTATTTTGATGGTTCTTAGAGTTATTAGGTCACATAGAAACATTTATACAGTATATATAGTGGCACTATAGATAATCATGCTGTTAAAAATGGAGACTTGTTTGTATTTGCCACTTTTATTTATTCCTCTGTGTTCCGTTGCGTCAGTGAGTTGCCTCACCTGCGTGAAATTGCTACAGCACTGGGCTGAGATAGAGAGATTTGTTAGAGAAAAACAGAAAACACAAGAAGGCAAATGTTGAATGTGTACGGGTGACAAAGGTGGAGATTGAGAAAGAGGCATGTAGGGAAGAGGAGAGAGTTGTAGATGTTGTTGGGCGGGTTGTTTTGAGTCCAGTTTGAACCATAACCACGAGGAAATGTGTAGAAAAGATAAGTTTCTTGAAGGAACACACACACACACACACACACACACACACACACACACACACACACACACACACACACACACACACACACACACACACACACATACATACATATATACACACACAGAGCCAGGTGCTTTCAGCAGCTTTCACAAAGTTCGCTCGGTGCCAGCATGATTTCTGCCACCAGATGGAGTTATAAATTGTATTATACAAAATTAGATTCCCATGTAGTATTAAAAATTCTACTCTTACCTTGTAGTGATATTGGTGTCAGATATTGAGCTCAATGTTGTATTTTATTCAGCGGCTGATTGTAATTATAATTATGATGGTAGAATTTCTGAGTAGAGGCCGTGCACACAGGACCAAAGACAATACAAAGCGCCGTTAGATCCTCATGAGCTGTATTTTTTCTTAACGACGTGCTACATCTGTATAGTAGGATGTTACTTAATGCTGATGCGGGGGGTGGGGGGTGGGGTGGGATTGGGATTGGGGGAAGGGGGGCGGCTCACTCAGTAGTGTAGCCCTGAAGTCTGCAAGGTGCTTTTCCTCTTCTCAAACTCAAACATGTGGCAACTGAAGTGAAGGGATTTTGAAAAGCATGACAATGAGGCATTGGTTTTCAATAAAAAAGCAAAGATTTTTTTGACTCTGATAAATGTGTCGGTAAATGCTGATGTAAAGAATGTATGATTGTCCTGGCCTTTGTACCACACCCAATTTAATCTGTAATCAAAAATATCTGTGATTTTTTTTTTTTTACGTTTCTGTGACTATTGTGAACAAAAACAAACAAAAAAGAAGAGAAGTTGTTGTCACATGTGTTATCTGTCTGTCACTACAAGTAAAAGTCGGTATGACTGTTACAAGCTGTACTGTTCTGACTGGGATAGCAGATGGGTTCCACCTCTGGTGCCAAACTGATCATGTCGAACCTGTTCCTGCAGCAGAATAAAAAGACAATTCAGGTGGAGATACAAGGGAAACTTTGGAAGAAGGAAGATACCAACGCCATTATCACCTGTGCTTTGGTTGTTGTCTTGCTGATACTGATTCTCAATTCTCTTGCCACATCATCAACACCCTCTTTGACCCCTAATTTATGCAAATGATGGTGCCATTAGTCAATGTAGAGACACAAATTGCTGAATTAAGTTTGTGTTTAGACATGACTTCCATCTCTCCAATGCTTTCCTCCAGAAACTGCACATAAATGTCAGCTTGAAGAAAAAAAAATGTAGAGAATGCATGAATTAGCCTCTCCTCTTTGTGTTTCATCTTATTAGTCAAAGACACCTTTTTGATAGCACATTCACCTGCGATAACATTATCATTTTTCCCATGGCACTGTTTTACCATGTCTTATATTTTGATTTACTGAAACGGGTTGGAGAGGTTGTTTCGTTCCAGTTTTTCACTGTTTCTTTTTTTTTTTTTGGGCGAGCTTTTTAGTATGTATTATGCATTTGGCCATAACTCTGAAAGCAACAGGACTTTCTTTAAATGAATGAATTTCATAATTCTACAAATATTGCAGTTGAGAAATGGTTTTGGATTCAACCAGTTTACAGTGATCAGCAGAAGAACCCAAATTAACCACAGCTTAGTTATACCTTCACTCACTGGCTGAAGGAACACTACAGGCACTTCTCACACTCTCCTCGAGAAGCTTTTCTTCATGCATTCTATGTAGAATTAATGTATAGAAAATGTACTTACAGAGTGGTGCCTTGCTGATCAAGTTATATAATGGGGTCTGAAGCCTGCAAACAAAAACAGACCCAAGAGGGAGAGACAATAAAGCACTTCTAAGCATTTTGTGATCATCCCAGGATATGTTTTGTGACCCCCGCTATGACAGATATTGAACTGGAGTGCTTCACCAATGCCACCAGCCAGTGCTCTTTATAATAGAAAAGACATTGCTCCTTATCATTCTGGCATCTTCCATGTGTTTTACCTATAAACAACGAATATGCACAAACTTAACTGTAGGTATTTGGCTTTTGATTTTGATTTTATTTTTTGTATAAGAGGCTCTTTGAAGATGTATACTTCAGGAAAGTTGTGGTACGCTCTGTTTTTAAAAAAAAATTCTTTGTTAATTCTTTTTTTTTTTAAATAAATTGGGGAAATACATTCCAGTTTTGTCATTTTATAGTTAAGCCAGTTGCTACATCCTAATGAGCTAATAGTTTAGGGTAAAAGCTGAATTTATTTTGCCACATTAATAACTACATTAATAACTGTGCTGTATCTTTTCAAAAGAAATTATTGGTCTGTTCTCATGCTATAACCATTTGTTTAATCACAAAGGCCTAATATATTGTCTAAATACATGCAGGTGCAAATAAGGGGTGGTCTGAATTCATTCAAGCATAAATCCTGACAGAAAAAAGGAAATAAAAGTGTGATAGAGCAGTTGTAAAGACGGGTACCAGTGTTGTGTAAAGAATTTTATAAGCATTGTTTTAGTATAGTTTTTAATCCCTGGATTTGAATATTTGAAAAGAATGTGGACGGTCAAAAAATTTCTACTTTGCAGCCTGTTTGGTGAGTCAAATCATCTTATTAGTTTTGTTATATAAATGAATATATTTGCTTAGATGCAGCTTCTGGATTATGGATAGGCCTAAAATCTGTGTTTATGTTCATTTTAAGTATGTACCTCATTTTAACTTTTGTAACGTGTACGTTAACACATACACCCACACACACACACACACACACACACACACACACACACACACACACACACACACACACACACACACACACACACACACACACACACACACACACCTTTAAAGTACTGCTTCAGTGAACCACATCACCTCTAAAAGCAGATGGGGTATTTTAATTTTTTTTACTTTTCAATTTGACTCATGTACATAGCAAAACAAGTTATGCGTTATGTATATACAAAATTGAATAAATTCTGCCTTTACTGCTGAAAAATCATTTAACAGTGTGAAACAATCGTTGCTTCCTCCACAGTGGTTGAAGCTGAGGTGAATTTAAAAGCAGAGAGACCCTATATGAGGGTACGTCTCAGTGACTCCGCTACACTGGATTGCTGCTACATTACCAATTTGAAGTCACTGGAATTATTATGGGTAATGCGGGTTCAAGATGGCAATGTGACCCTGGGGCCAAAAAGTGTGAACGCTTCAGATCTTGTGAAAATAGAACAAAGAAGAGAGTCAGATGGCATCTGTGGCATCCTGTCCTTCAAGTCCGTCCAGCTGAATGACACTGGTCTGTATCAGTGTTTCCTCAGCAGCAGTGAAGTCCACCTGTTCTCACATGGCACCTACATGCAGGTCTACAGTGAGTGTTCTTGTTTGTGTCTGTATGATGGTGGGAAAGGTTCCACTTGCAGTGCAAACCAGACTGTAATGCTGGTGGGCGTATGTGTGATTTACATGGAGTATCACAGTCTGTACTGCTAACATAAGCCAGTAATCCATAAATCCTGTTAGCCTTAGTCCACCCAAGAGCTGTGTTTGCGGCAACATGGTTGCACATGATCTACATCATCAGGATGGGACCATTACTGTCTGTTCTCCTGTATTGTAATTCAAGTAGCACAAGGATTAAGTCAACTTGAAATAAAACTAGTGTACAGAGGCGTTTGTAACACTGAAAAGCCATTGTGGATCATAATCACATTAAATAAAAATGGCAAATGTGGAAATTCTGTGACTAATAAATTCCTCTGTGGATTATATGCCGGATAACCTGCATTAGTTTAAAAGTCCACCATTATGAGCTAACAACCAATTGTTTATACCTGTATTTTGTTAAGATGCCATTCGTTATACTGATTGTTATGCAAAAAGGAGTTTCTTAATTTACCTCCAAATTTCTTAAGCAACTTTTATTCCTGAAAAAACAAAAATTTTACTTAAAACCCCCAGCTACTACAGTATACAAGTAAAAATTAAATAAGTGTTATTTTAAAGACAACAACTCCTCTGAACCATGCCTCTCTGCCTAGAACCACTGGAGAAGACAGTAAACTTCAGAGAAAGCACCAAAAACAAGATCCTGATAGCTGAGGGAATCTTATTGCTACTTTGTGTGCTTGTACCTGCTGCCTACCTCCTGTACCAGGTCTGAAGGTTATATTATTATGACTATATGTTCCTCATACACTAATCTCTAAACCACCTTTCACCCATAAAACTAACGCTGCAGCAACAGTTTCCTTTCTTTATTGCCCAATAGTGTCATTGCTCTATCATGTCAGTGTAAGAGAAATTATTGCAGTGTGTAAGCCTATCATGCTTTGGCCCCACCATCTTCATTTCACAATTGGTTATTTTACAACTTTTTCTCAGTCCAATGACGGTTGTACCATTTCTTAGATTTATCAGTGTCTTTATCTTCTCTCACAGTCAAACAGACTAACTGAACTCAAGAGGAAGAAAGTGACGAAGGAAGACGAAAACATATATCAGGTTTTTATTTTTTACATGACTCACATCCTCTGAGTCAAACACATTTTATTAGAGACACAACAAACCCATTCTAGTCTGTCTCCTGGAGGCAAAAGGACTTGACTGGATATGTGATTTTGACCCATTTATCAATTAATCGATGACGTGTTCACTTAGCCTTCTGTGTTTGATTTTCATCCTTCTTTCCTCAAAAACCAGGGGCTGAATCTGGACTATTGTGGCTCCACATATGATCGGATCGAACGCTCCCAGACACACAGCCAGTATGAGGATGTGTGCAATGTTGCAGAGGAGGAGGAGGAAATCCATTTGGAGAAGCCATGAAGGACGATGGAAATAGAGTGCTGAATGTATTGCGTATTATGTATAGCAGCTGAAGCATAAGATAATTAATACTAGATTCAGTCTCCACCATATGTTTAGTAATTTGGAGACATTACACAGCCTGCAATTAGTTTTAGTTTCAAAAACATTTTAATTTATCATCTTTGTAAAAGTAAACTTTTGCCCTGAATACAATGGAATAGTCATTTCTTGCTACATATGTCATTAATTTAACAAATGCATTTAAAAAAAACATTTGAATTGAATGGTTTTTTTTAATCTATGATGGATGGTGTATGTGTACTCTGATATACCTTCAAGGAATATTTCATGTGTCAAATATCTTTCAAAGAAGAGAAAGGTTTTATATCTAAATACCTTTTTTTTTAAAAATGTTGCAAGAAAACGTGATATCTGCTTTTTTCTTTTTCTTTTCTCTATGACTAAGAGCTTGAGAGCACCTCAGAATAAACTTTCTGTTGAGGATGAGATGAAGCTTCATAAATCTTAGCTTTAGAGATTTTATGCTATTTCTATTGAGTGTCTAAAGAATAAAATTGTGTAGAAATTCCAAAAAACACTTTTCTTGAATGTCAAGATATATAAAATATGCAGCATATAAAATACCAAAGTCTGTAATTCGAATATGCTAAACAAGGGTACGGGGGCGGGACCTTTATGTTCGACAATAACGGTTGGCTACTGGACGTCAACGCTGTCACTCATTAGCTTCCGTACTTCACGTGGGCGGAGCCTTTTACGTTCCCGACGCAGGTATGAAGGCGAGATTCGGGTAACGGGTCGTAAACAAGAGCAGTGGGTGAAGATGGCGTCGGGTAAGAAGAGTGGTGGGAGTAGCAGACTTGAGAAAAGTGTGAATGGAAGACGCTCATCCAGACATAAAGAGGGTCCCGTGGGTGAGTCTATCCGCGATACTTAAATCTGTGCTGTTTTCCCCGTTTGTGACCCCATTTTGATGCTCACATCCTGCTAACAAGCTTTAGCTGGGTTAGCCTGGCCCTGGGTAGCCAAAGCTAGCTTTTGAGTAGAGACACAAGGCAGTCTCCGCTATTCATTATTAGCGTAGTTCTGAACGTCCCGACAGTCACGTTAGCGGTAGTTGTGTGTCGCCCCCCCCCCCCCCCAACCCACCCACGCCGCCACCCCACCCCACCCCACCCCACGGTACTCGAACTCGCTTGGTGTTCTTTTGTATTCACCCTTTCACGTTCTGTCCCTTCAGTTTCCGGGGGTGACACTGACAGGACCCTCCAGGGCAGGTAACGTTCCTCCAGTGAGGGTGTGTGATTAGTTTTAAATTCCTGAGAGTTAACCTTAACTATAATTAAAACTTAAATTTGCCAATAAAAACTAGGCTATACATAAAAAAATAAAAAAAAAAACCCACAAGAAAATAATTAGATTAAATTAAAAGAATTAATCGGCTCGACGGAGCCGTGGAGGCAGGCTGGCTCATGATGCCGAAAAGCCTGTGAAGGAAGGTGTGGAGGATCCCGTCTGTTTTTACAGAGCTTTCACTGTTGCCACTAAACAAACTCCTTGTTTTCTTATTAACTAGGACAGCATCTATTTATGACTGGAACAAGTGGGACTTGTAAGTCCCAAACCACTTCGTTACTATTGTGAGGAGCCTAGCATTTTCCCATATTTGATCCTACAATAACAACACATTTGTCTATTTGCCTGTTCATGAATGGTAGGTTTATGAAAGATTTGGGCCTGTATAATAAGATTATAGAGTTTTTAACCTGATCTCATTGTGGGAGGCTGCTTACATGATCACTTTTCATCACACTTGGAAATCAACTTTATATAGTTTAATTTCATTCAAAGCGTCTCCTTGTAAAACTGGAGAAAAGCCATATGTTCCCCATATGGAGGGTGTGTGGAACACCATTGTTGCTAGTTTCCTGTTGTTCACTTTGTCCGTGTGTGTGTGTGTGTGTGTGTGTGTGTGTGTGTGTGTGTGTGTGTGTGTGTGTGTGTGTGTGTGTGTGTGTGTGTGTGTGTGTGTGTGTAGGTGCTCAGTCAAGGAGAAGGGTCAAAGCCTCTTAACACATGTTGTTGATGCTTTCTCTAGGTGTTGGTGCGACATACTTATGCTGCTTTTGTACAAGACTTCCGCTAGAGTTTTTTTTTTTTTTTTTTGCAGAGACTCCAGACACACACTATTCAGAATGTAACTGAAGGAATTCTGCTACTGATAATTTTATAATACATCTCAATGTGTACCTTATTGTGATGTGTCAATGTCTTGGAAAAAACACACAGGTTAGATCAAGTTGATAGCAATAAGTGTGATTGAAAATCCTATTCAGGTTACTGTTAAAAACATTAAGCAAACAGCAGAAATTAAGTATGCCAGTACTAGTACGCTAACCTCGCTCTCTTTAGTTGAAGACTCATGATTTGACCCCTTAGGGTTATGGATCTGTCATGTGATGTCAACGAAGAAATCTAAACTGTTATATTTTCCCAGGCATGGATCCCCCATGATAAATTTCAACACTCTAATTTGCCTGTGCATGCAGCATCTGTGTTCTGTATTCATTTCAGATTTCAAACAGCATTAGACATACAGGCTTACATAACATCCCTGCTGCTTACACAGAAGTTCAAAACACAAAACGTCAGCAGTACAAAAAAAAAGGAATTTCAATAGATGACTGTTGCAGGACTTTTACTTTAAATTGGGTCAGTAAGAAATGACTTGATTGGCAAAATCTGGGATATTTTCATGTAATTTAATTTTACTTCAAACTTTGTGTTTCTTGGTTTCCATGGAGATGTAAGTTTTAAGGGATGTCTGGAAGGGGTTGTCTTGTTTGGAACATGTCTCAAAACTAAATCCTTCCACAAAACTTTATATGTAACCACAAAAAGTAGCCAAAAATAATCCCAATGACTTTACATCAATAGGTTAATTAATATGTGATATATATTGCCCTTGCCAGTGTTGGTTTTGATATGTTCCGTGGTCTTATTAGTCAAGCACTGAAGTTGCATCAAAAGTCAAAAGCCGCCTTTGACTCACGATGTCATGGTTTTACACTGCCTGCCCATGTTTGTCTGGGCGAGATCTGCTGATTAGGTCAAAGGTCAGGTGGGAGTCGCAAACTTCACCACCAACAGCAAGAACCCGACTGTCAGGGAGTGGGAAACGTCTGACTGATGCTGGGTTGTCTGTAGGTTCTCTTCCCTTTTTAAAGAGAGTTGGGAGGGACAAGCAGAGAAAAAGACATCGTAAGGAGGGTGTGGCAGGCAGCAAGAGGAACAAATGCATTAAAAAAAAACCTCTTTCCTTCCTACCCTCTCTCTTTTCCTTCATTTTCTTTTTCCCTTCACTGCCTTCGCGGAAGAGAGGACACAGAGAAGGACAGAGCCTTGAAGTCAGATGCTGGTAAACTCTTCCTTTTTATTTTCTTCCAGCTTTTTAACAGATCAAATCATTAATTATATCCAACGCCAGCAGCAGCTTGTGGATGTTTTTTATGTACTGCTCATTTCACACTGTATGTCGGCCCAGCAGGAATCATTATACGTCTGTAATGTCGCTTGAGTTGTTTGTTGTACATGACTTATTAATGCCCACTCTCATTTATCTTTAATGTGGAGAAACCAGGTGCAATTTAATGATTACAGTGGGTGAAGAATCAGCACATATGCTGCTGTTACAGGAGGGGATCATGCTGAAACATGCTGTGGAATATTGACTTAAATTTGGGCAATCATAGATATTTAGAACATTTTCTATTGCATGAAAGGCAAACCTGATGAAGCAAGTAGGTGGGATAAGTTTTTTCCCATCAGTAAAATGGATCTTATATTTGGTTTTCCTGGTGTGAGTGCAATGACAGTTGTTTGAGGAACAATTTTATGTCAAACAGGGGAAAATTTGCTCTGGGCATGTCATGTTTGAACACTGAGTCAGTCCTTGATATGGTTGTATTTGGTTCACAGAAATGACTTTCTTTTTAATGTTGGATAAATGTGTAATAGCCTGCTGGCCTTGGTATTCTGAAAGTTTATTTATTATGCAGATTTTAAGGTTTCATGTGGAGTTCTTGCCCTGTTTAGTTCCTGCTCTATTCACTTTAATCCATGAAGGAGGTGATATTTTAAATGACATGGAGATCTGCCATGACCTGGATGATTGAGACATCTTCTTGAAAAAGTAATTCCAGGTATCTGGAAGTATTGGGGGGTGGGGGTGGGGGGGGGGCTGCAGTGTTTACAGTCCTCTATTCCCATTCATACTCATGCTTGATAAAGCACAGCAGTGTCCAGCAGGAGGGATTTGAAAGTTATACCCAGTGCTATTTCAAGCTAAGTTTGCGGTCATTTCAGTCTAAATATACCTGCAGTCATAATTAAGCAGTTAAAAATTTGGATCCACTTTTAATTCTGGGTTGGCTGGTTTATCTTTGTATAGCTTGGTGGATGTAAGTGGGTGACTGCTTGTCTCCTGGACAGATTAAAGTTTATTTATAGGTGTTCTATACAGATGTTCTCTTTGTGACAAATCCTCACAAATGTGTTTTCACTTTCATGCTGACCCAATGGGTTGGTTTGTTGAGCGTTTAGTATTTCTTGTGTTGTGACAGTCAGAACGCACAGCTTCTGACTGTACATGACCTGATCTCATCTGAGATGGAGCAAAAAAGACCCAAAATGTTTTGGGGTGTTGCACATTAGTTGTTAAATTATTTTGACATGACACATGCCAAGACTACCAGCCTGCTTCAAAAATGAGTTTGTATCATTGTCGTTATTCGTTATTCTTGCTTTATGCTTTTGAACATTCTTCTTACCTTTCATGTTTGTATTCTTTCAGATTAAAGATGCACTCACCAATGTAGTTCTCATTATTTTAATGATCTTGCATATTATATTTCTTTCTTACTTAAAAGATTCTAATTAGGATACAATTTGCTTCCTTTTATGTTGTAACATTGGAATAGTATAATTAATGATTTATTAGAGTGGGGTCAAGGGATCTACATGTGTCAGGTGGGTTCCTTTCACTTAGTTGAGTGACTGAAATTCGATTCCAAAGCTGCTCAATTTAACTTTTCAGGAGTGTATAGACCATTGTTTTGTAATGATTTTCCAATGCTGATGTACCCCCCAAGCCCAAAGAATGCCTCTTAAGTTAATTGAGACTTAAACTGTGGGTTTGGTGACTACGTCATTCACATACACACCAGGGTTTGCCCAAATTCCAGATATTCCAGTCTGGTGGGAAAGTTGAAACTCCTTTTATCTGATGCAAACCAACTAAACTGCTTTTGTCATTTAGGAGTGTGTCACACTGACAAAAAATATGTTCTCAGTGTTATATGATCATAATTTACATTTTTCAAAATGTGTTGATTATTTTGTATTGCTCAATTTTGGTAAAGAGATATTATTGTTGACCCTTAATGATACCATTTGACCTTTCCCTGAGGACCAGTGGAGAGCAACCTTCCTCAAACCATCAACCGTTCAATAAATGGATGGTCACTGACAGCTGACTCTTGTTTTTTCCATCACCATCATGGTGGTGAATTGCTCAGAAATAACCGTGGAGCTGTCTTGATCTACAGCCGATCGTTGTATCAATATCTGGATATCTGAAACCAAACTGCCACCATGCATTCAGTGGTGATATAATCTAACAATGTCATTGGCGAGGCTGTTGGTGTCGCTATTTTGCTTCCTGACATGGTTTACTTTCTTAATGTTATGGTACAGTGACCATGTATACACTATGTAACGTCCGCTGCGTCCACTCTCAGTGCAGTAGTCTATTCTTCCAGGCTGCACGTGACAGTGAACACATCATTGATTGGTGTTTTATAGACTATTGTAATACTGTTATTATCTAGCTATACCCTATTAAAGAGTACCCCTCTTCAGCAACCTGGGCCAACATTACCAAATCCAACTTCTGTTGCATTAGTAAAAAAGAAATACAGTAGTCATCTCCTCAGGATTACAATGTGGTGAGTTTAATGTAACTGTCTATAATGTACTAATTTCACATGTTCTGGTTTGAAATGAAAGGAACAGCTGGTCAACATGTCACAGTTGAATGCACTGTGTGTCCAATATAGCAGAGAGCTAGATGAGAAATTGAAGAGTGCCTGGTTTTTCCAGTAATTTGAAAAATATTTCAGTGGAACTCTTTGTAGCAGGATTCGATTATCCCGTGGTTATCTGTTATAGATTGCATCTGATGTGGAAAAAGTGCTTCTTCAGAGACTAGCCTTTGGCCTTGCAGATTATGATTTTTCAAAAAATAAATAAAACATCGAGTAGGAAGCCAGGCGCAATGGGGAAAATCCAAGTCAAAGTATACACTATCCTCTCTCATCGTTCCCATGTTCCTAGGCTTGTAAGTCACCTGATATCAGTCAGTTCCAGCCGGTTCCCAGGCCTGAAGTCTGTGCAAACAGAGGTCTAAGGTGAGAGTATGGGAGATCGGTTTCATGCTATACTTTGGTCAGGATTGTGGTCGTACTTGATGTACACACTACGCTGTGCGTTGTCCCCTCAGGACTGTTATGCAAGTGTGCTTCTGTGGGTTTGTTTTTTATGTATGGCTAAACGGAATTTGTTCCCACCAGCATGCCGCTCCTGTCTTTCTGTTTTCTCCTGTTCTGCTCATATTTGCCTTGATCTCAGTGGATTTTGTCTGCAAAGCCAGGATTTACATCATTTAATTTCAAGGCTTGCTTAACACATCGCAATCAATGGGTTTCTATACACTAGTCAATGGGGGATTAGTTAAAAGGAGTAGGAGAACATTATGTAGGATATATCCAGTGATATCCCACCTGGTACAGTGTCTACATGCTGATAACAAGCCGGGGTGTGGTGCAGAATAAAGATCAGGACACTTCTTTTTATCCTTGCAAGGCTAGATGTTAAGTGATATGGAAAATAATAATACAATACCTTTTAACCTGACTTCCATATAATGCATTGGAGTGAGCAAGTCCACATAATAAATTACACTTCATGTCCTCTGTCATTAATCTTCACTCTAATGAAAAGAGAATTTTCTCAAACTTTAATGCATAAAGAATTATATAGAACACTGATATGCAAAGTTGTGTAGACAAAGTATTCTTAAGTTTGGTTCCAACTTTTGACCGGCTTCTTTCTCCCACTGGTTCTAGTGATGGACACCAAGGCAGTGTTTGCAGCCCTGTACAGCGTTTGCGAAGAAAATGCCACTTTCTTCTCAGGAGGAGCCAAGGGATCACAGGGCGATGCGGCGCGGCGGCTGGTTGATGTCATGAGGCTGATTCAGGAGCACGCTCGCAGCCTGGAGCCTGTGATCTGTAACTTTGCTTCAGTTTACCATTATTTTGATTTTGACCCCCACATCCCTGCTAATGGCTATCGCTCACTGGTCAAGGTAAGCTTCAGGATGTTGTCAGCTTTGTCAGTTTTTGTGCATACTGCTGTGGTGACATCAAAATATGCTTGTTTTGGAATGGTCTATGGAAACTGAGGTTTTCCAAGAGCCACAAAATCAAACTTTTATTAACACCAACTTCACAGAGTTATCAAACATTCACAGTAAAACCATGTTTCTACTGCAGATGCTTTCAAACCGGTTAAAAAAAATTGTATTGAAGGTCATCATTGGCAGATTCTTTAGAGAGTTTCTGTACTAGTGTTTTGTGATCAGTGGATTGTTGTAACTTTCCAGTGTTGGCACACTTGTAACTCCGTGTTTCACATCGATCATCCAACACTGGTTTTCTAAAGCTGTCATTGCGACAAGTTTGCGATAGAAAATTGAAGACTGTGACTGTGAAGACTGACATTTCTCTCAGTGCCCGAGGGAGGTGACAAAAGTCCTGCACTCCAGATTTAAGCACATGACCTGAACATAAATTGGTTATTTTTGTCACTGGAGTAATACGCTGTGGAGACAGTCATTGCATAATGTATTTTATATAAGTGAGGGCAAGGAAAATTATTTCACCATATTTTCTGAGATAGGCTTAGAAGGCTGAAAGGCGTTTTGCTCATACCTTGGGCACCAGCCATACATTCATTGGTTTGATGCCTACAGCAGTAGTCTTGCTGCCAACCACTGTAGCTTATTTGTTTAAATTTCTACTTCCCTCTTTTTGCTTTATGTGTAATTACCACTCTTTTACTATTATTTTTCCAACTGTTTCCTCAACGTGCACATCTAAGGTTGGTTTTGAGCCCTGAAGCTGTTGCCACTCATTTGAGTGCAGTACTGTTAGATTGTCTATTCTAAGTTTATTAACAATGAATATGTGACTTAGCCAATAACCAAATTTGATTCAGTTATTGAAACATTCTGAGGATATGCAGAACGACAAAGACAGATTCTTTGATATGTTAGATGAGTCATGTTTTGGATGTGGATTTGTATTCCCATTTTAACCCAGTGCAGCTAGCTTTCAGAATAACAAGCCCCCATAGTCCAATATGTTCTCATCAATATTCTATCCACACTCTGAGAAACTGCTCACCAGCCCTTGATATTTCTTTGTTTCAAGGTCAGTCCATTTATTTTTCAAATTGATTTTACGTTCCAAATCAGGTTAGATAAATTCCTCCAGCTATAGGACGTCTTCCTCTACTGTACCCACTGTACTTTATCTTCTGTAGGTATTGATGTAACATCAAGTGGCCCTCAGTGGCTGCAGCCCAACACAGCTGGGTGTAGCAGAGCAGTAAAAGAATGCTGCCGTGTTTAGTCATTCCCACATTTCTGCATTTACTGATCTATAATGGTGTGGACAAGTAGCAGCAAGATTTTCACATGCTTTTAGTTAGGCATGCATTGTTTTGTTTTCCCCCTCCTTGAAGCTGACTACCCAAAGCTTATCTGCAACTTAAGACGAGCAGGAGACATGGCAAGTTTAGCAAATGATGAAGGGTTTGCTTTGCTATGTTGTAAAAGCTGTTGTTGCTTAAGATTCTCTAAACTTTAAGGAGGGTTTTAACTTTTATCTACTTCATTTTGATACCTAGGTGGTGCGCTGCTGCCTTCTGCACATCATCCAGAAGGGACGCTACATCACCTCCAACCGCCGTAGCATCTTCTTCCGAGTAGCACACAATGCGGGGGAAATGGAGGCCTACTGCAGCGCTCTGTGCCAGCTGCGGGCCCTGCTCTACCTGGCTCAGCGCATGCTCCACGACAACAGCCATGGCAACCTTTTTTTCCAGGATGAAAGTGGTCTCAGTGAGAGCTTTGTCCGTGAATACTCATCGATGCACAAGGGGTGCTTCTACGGCCGCTGCCTTGGCTTTCAGGTAAAATGAAATTCGCTGTGGAGTACAGGGAAGAGAAAAGTTCATGCATTTTACCTCAGTGCTTTGATCTGCAGTACTTTAAGAATATTGAGATGGTAGAAATTGTGAAGCATACTATACAAAACAATAAAATGTAATTCTGAGCTATTGCTTTATTAAGGCTGTACAGTGGTTTTGGACACACAATGCAATGGTGTCGATCCAGCCATCGTGTGTCACCACTCCCATATGTTTGTCTCCTAGCAATTATCGTTTGTGAACTCTAGTTCATGCCCTTAGTTTTAATTCATTTTCGCTTGTCAGACAGAAATACACAGAACACAGCCCTGAGGGTGGCTGTAAGACACAGATGGAGCTGCAGTGCCCAGCTTAGCAAGACTGACAGAGTAAAGCGCTAGCAAGCTGGCTCATCAACCTAAAATGACTTATGTGCCAATATCATCCTTGGTGAGGACACAAATTTACATTTCCACCACATTTAATCAGAAACCACATTTGTTTTGTAGGGCCTCTAAAGATGTGCTTCTTCATAGTCAGTGTCTTTGCTGAATTTAGCATTTTATGCAAATTCTCCTGTCAGTTGCTCAGAGTCACATATGATAGAGGTTATGTCTGTCCACATCAGCACTTATTGAGTTTTTTCTTGTAGCGTTAGCATCTGTTTTATGGAAGCTTTTTTTTGTACTTTTGACCTGAGAGACTATACTTCTTCACTTTTTCAAAGACGTTGAAAACACATTATTTTTGACCCAAGAGCTGGAGGCTGGGCTTGCAGTTCAGGCGCAGGAGTTTGTGCAAGTACTGGTAGAGGCAGAGAGCTGGCTGTGAGTGATGGGCATTTTGCTGAAGCATTAGCACAAGACAATGTTGGAGATCTTGATTGCCTTTATGAGAGGTGTTAAATTATTTCAGTTCTTTATGGAACCACGGCGGCCCTCTTCACTCTGGGCAATTAATGGGAAACACTGCTCAGGCTTGATGTTCCAGAACTGGGATTGAATTTGCAGTTAGCAGCTGTAGGCAATGGGGGTTTAAAAGGATATTAGTTTCCTAGAATAAATGGAAATCTATCTCAACAAAACAACCTCTAACCGCCAATTATTACTTGATGCAATCAAACAACTGATTGTACTCATAACTATAGTTCTTGTCTTTGTATTTGTTATATGACCATTTGTGTTAGCTGTAGAAATCAGAGGACAAAAGAGGTGCCAGTGGCCAGCATTGTGTTGGGAAATGAATTCAGTACTGGACTTTTCTAGTGAGCGCAATTCCAGAACATGCATGCAGTATGCAGTCATTCACACCAATGACATAGAGGGTGCTGATGAAGGAGACTGGGCCAGCTGGTGGGTTGAAACTGGATTTTATAATGGTCCAGCAGCTCTGTGACACAACCCAGAAGCATTTGTCTTTATATGCCATGTGGCTGGTACACCTCTGCCAAGGGCAAGTTCATCACCAGGTGCTCATACAGCACAGACAGCATTCAACAGACCAGATGGATTAGAAGTGTGTAGTTAGAAGTGCAACATGTAAAAAACCAGGAAATGAATGAACAGCTTCAAATACCCCCTGATGCTCAGACCTGCAGTAACATAAAGTGAATGAGAAGAGTTTGGACAGAGGGAGGGAAAAGCTCCTCTTTACAGCCTGAGTCTTTGTTATTAGCAGTGCTGAACAAGAGAGATAACTGAATCCTCGCTGGAGAGACGTAAAGTGAAAAGAATCAGGAACCCTCCATAATACTGCCTGCATCAATTTGTAAAATAAATCTGGAGCCAGACTATAGAGTTTTAGGATGATTTTTGTCCCTAATTCACCCCTACTGAAAATTGGAAGAAAGGGTTGGTTGGTACTTCATTACTGTCTAGTGGGGGGGCACCAAAGCTCATGAGAGGGTCATCTTGAGGCAGCTGACAATTCTGCCAAGCTACTGTCTTCAAAAAATAGCTACCACACAACTGCTGACATGATAAAAATTGCAATTTCTTTGAAGAAATCGTGTCATTTTCACATATGCTTCCCAGTCACATGACCTAATATGAAACGATGAAGTACTTTGCCTGGTCATGTTAATTATATGCTTTACTTGGTAGCACCCTGTTATTTTTCCGATGTTGTTGTCTGTGCATATTTGAGGTTGGAGGAAAGAACACCTGTGAAACATCTGTTTTGTGTGCATGTTGGATCTTGATTTCAAATTCTGTTTGTATATTCCATCATCGATGCTTAGCTTTCTTTAGTTGAATAATTCGATTTTAAACCATATATTCTCGTATTTTGTTTTCACAAAATACTTCATAATGCTTTAGATTTAAAACCTGTTTTACACCTGTCTTTTTTGTTTCCTTTTTTTTGTCCATTCCTTCCTCCAGTTCAGTCCAGCCATTCGGCCCTGTCTCCAGACCATCGCCATTGGCCTTGTGGCATTTGGAGAAAACTACAGACGCCATCAGTCAGGAATAGGTCAGCCTCATCTTTTCTGTAGCTGTATCCTCACATCATCCAGCCACTTGATTCTCATTCAGACATCATACTCATCTCCGCATCTCTTCTGCATTGCTTCTTGGACCCTGACTGTGTACCTTTTTGATGTTGTGTGTTCAGATTGTATATGCTGTTTCATCTGTTGGAAATCTCGTGGGCTTTGTTGATGATCTTATGTATTTTAAAATGTTTAGAAAATGCACACATTTAGAGGCAGCGGTAAAAACACATAATTCATGCAAGCATGTACACGCTTAGATATTAAACATCCATAATGGGATATTTCAATCCTCGTGCTTTCTTGTGCTGTATGCTGCACCGCAGTGGAGGTAGGTGAGTGTGCTGGAACCTTTCAAACCTTCATCATAGCCTTCTGTCTTGAAATCAGGCTATGATTATATGATGAAATCTCTGTCCAATAGCTGCTATCACATCCTAAATGGTTCTGGACTGTAGACTGCTGTAGCTGTCATTTCACTTCCCTTTGCTTTACTGCCTATTCTGCACTCAGTCTAAAGTGGGGTAGAATTAGATGGCAGTTCCATGAATGTAAAAGCCAATTTAGTCTGAGTTTGACGACTGTTCCAAGTGGTCATCTCTGTGGTTTGCTGTGTTTTTGTTTCCTTCTGACGTTTCACCTTCCTTCCTGAACATTTTCTAAAGTAGCTTTAAAGTCAACTCATTCCCTGTAAATGTAGTGTTTGCTCATTACTGTCCCTGCTGTTTCCTATTTCTATTGTTTTTTCCATTGTAAACCCCTATGATTCTGAGCTTTTCTTTGTTTCCATGTTTTGTTTCCATTCTTCATTCTATCCTCATCCATTCACATTCTTCTGTCCTTTTCACTCTCTGTCCCCTTTCTTTTCTACCTTTACTTCTACTTAATATTACACTCATATACTCACAGTAATGCTTCTTCCCTTCTCCAGGCATAGCAGCCAGCTCCTTTTTTACCTCTGGGAAATATGCCATTGACCCAGAGTTGAGAGGGGCAGAATTTGAACGCATCACCCAAAACTTGGACGTCCACTTCTGGAAGTCCTTCTGGAACATCACAGAGACTGAAGTCTTGTCAGTAAGTGGACTTTAAATGCTTCGTTTTAGTACACATACTCTCTACATGTGTGTGATGTAACCCTGTCAGCAGTCACCCATACACACAAAAAGCTGTACTGCTTTTACTCTTAATATTATATCAGGGTTATTTTACTCTCCTCTGGTAAAGGTACTTTTCTATTATTATGCATTTTGGCCTATAGGCTGTTTGTAATAATAGAGTGGAATTAAATTTATTCAACAGGGTTTATAATTTATTAATCTAGTTTCTTTCTTTCTCAAATGACCTGACTCGTTCTGTAATTTGCACTCTTCTTACTCTCTTTGCCTCTTCGTCTCAATGATTTCTTTTTTCCCCCTAATTGCTTCTCTGCCTCCAGAGTCTAGCCAGTATGACCTCTACTCAAGTGAAGGTGAACAGGGCTTTTTCAGTACCCCCAATCCCCTTTGACCTTCCCCTGGCAGCCAACCATAGAACATCTGTAACTATAGCTCCACCATCAGCGCACATCGGTGCTGCTCCTGTTCAGATGCGGCTCATCTCTTATGACTTACGTGAAGGACAGGTACTTGAATCATTCTGCTCAAACCACTGGAAAATGCATGTTTAGTTCTTTTGTGACTAAATTCATGACTATTTTATTTAACCTTTTCATCTGCAAGATGTTTTTTAATTAAAAATTCTAAAAATATTCTGACAATATGAAATAATGATCTCTCTCCAAACACAGCTTTCTATATGCTTTGTATTTGGAGTCTTAAACTGCCAACAAACACTTTTGGTCATTGTTCCTGCTCCAAAGGAAACAACTGTGTCTGTCTTAATGTTGCAAAGCACAATCCCGCCTCCTTGTTTCTTTTAATGAATGGGTATTAGTGTGCATTCATACACAGGCAGTGGAGGCTAGCAGCAAGCTGCGGCAGTTACTTAATCCCTCCCTCAAAGGAGCCCTGTTGCTAACAGCAGCAATAAAATATTAACAATGAAAACAGGACTTTGTTTGCAGTGTACACAGTCTGAAGGCAATTATCGGACTGATGCAGACATCTGTCTGCCTGTGCTCTGTCTTTTTAATTGTTACACCAGACCAGTTGATTTTGAAAAGTTGTGCTTTAATTTCATCCTCGTTGCGTTCCTTCGTCGATCATTCCCCACCTCCCTCTCACCGTCTCCAGGACAGCGAGATTTTGCTTGCTCTCTCCCGCTCTGAGGGGGGACCCCTCTCTCTCTCACTTGGCCTGAAGACCAAGCGGCTCCCCTCGTCTCCCTGCCTCCTGATCCACTTCCATGGGGGAGGCTTTGTGGCTCAGACGTCTAAGTCCCACGAGGTGAGATGATACCCTTCAACAAGTTTTCTGTGACTTTGCTCAAAGTTTGATTAACCACATTTTGTAGGACAAAAGGATTCAACCAGGACTTATTTTATAAACATGTAGTATTTGGCATATATATGTGATTTTATTTAAATTATGTTTTTATCTCATTTTCACCCCTCGTTTCTTGATATTAAAATAAAAATGTTTATGCCTGTCAGTCTATCCATATCAGTATTTTGCATCTTTTGTTATTTTCATTGAAAGATGACTTTAAATTAGGGCTGATCATTTTCTGCACAGCATTCACAATTTACACTTGTCTGCTCTGGAAACACCCAAAATAATGGAGGATATACTGATTACATACTGATTCTTTTGTACAACTGAGGGTATGTCAGGGTACGTCCTCCCCAGATGAATCTTGCTTGATGGAGGAGGCGCTCATATCCCTGATCTAATTCGTACATCCCTTTTATAGAGAAAAGAGATGGCAACATGCATACAAACTTAAGATTCATTTCTCGACATGTGGTTGCTCTTTTAAATCTTATTTTGTTATCAACCAATTTTTTGTCAAGTGTACAGAAGTGACAAGATTGAGAATGGGAATGCTTTGTTTTCTGAGGCCATTTGAATGGAAGGTTATTTTAAAACGCCTCTCCCTGTTTGTCCTGTATGCTGATCTTGCCATCTCTGGCTGCGTGTGGCATCAAGCTACTTATAGCTACCACAGGACAGTGTTCTGTGAAATCGCCAAGGACATGGGCATCCTTGATCTGCAGCTGCATAGCAACCAGAGGATGAGAGGGAGCAATCAGAGAAGGGGTAGAACAGGGCTGTCATGTTGAATTAACAGAGAACGGCACAAGCCCACAGAGAAAGATTACCCCGGGCACTAATGGAAGACTTGTCAGACTATCTGAGTCTCTTCTTCTTCTGGGCTCTTTTTATGACGTTCATTACATTCATTCTGTTCTTCACAATCATTCTGATATCTCACAAAATCCGTTTCGTTCTCTTAAGCTGCATTTCCTCCGAGGTGCTTTTGTTGTAATTCCCTTGGAAACCGGATGTGAAATGAATCTTGAGTTTAGATTGTTGAGTGTTGTTTCCTGTGAGATAAATCTAAGGTTTAGATACCAAACCTTAGATTTATCCCACAGGAAACAACATGACACTGTTCTTGGTCACAGTGCTTACATGATGTTCGCTCTCTCTCTCTCTCACACACACAAGCACGCATGCACATACGCACGCACGCATGCACGCACACACGCACACACATACAC